>NW_020954590.1:35951566-35956750 GCF_900497805.2 Vombatus ursinus | reverse complement strand
CCAAGATTGGACTAGATGAGCTCCAAAGACCTTTCTAGCCCTAAATCTATGATTTTAGGATTACTCATGCATTCAGATTGTCATTAAAACAATTGCCAAAAGGTTGTGATAACATTTTTCCCCATAAGTAGACTCATTAGTAAGTTTCTCAATTATCTTTCTGAAATTAGTAGGCTACTGTTCTCTCCAATTGGAGACAGATAAAAGAAAAATAGTAATATGATTAACATTTAGTTTCTGAACTCTCACCTTTATTAAGCAAAGTCATTTCATGTTCTCACATGACACAATTCTGATGTCACAAACTACTGAAATGAATGTAACAAGGAAGGTACAGTACTCAACAGTGTTTATTCTGGGTTTTGTTTAAGATGGTGGTTGAGTAGAACATGAGTTATCCATTTATGAGATCTTTCATTTAGAATAATGACCTTGGTTTACTAAATCATAGTGTCTGGAACTTAACTACAGGAATAGGGGAAACTGCAGAAGGTATTAGTTAACACAACTACTAAAAGATAAAGAAAAAACCATTTTGCACTGGATATCCAGGGGACCATTAGTGGGGATCAATCATCTCTCCTGTTACTAAGGTAAGTAACAGAATACATGATGTCTTCAAAGTTCACTAGATGGTTTGCTACTTGAGGTCAGGGTCCATGTCTTTGTATTCTTGAAAATATCTAGCATGGTGTCTTGCACTAAAGTTCTGCACAATCTAGACCAGGGCCACATGTGGCCCTCTAGTTCCTCAAGTTCGGCCTTTTTGACTGTTTGGATTCAATCAAAGGGCCATACTTAAAGATCTAGAGGGCCACGTGTGGCCTCGAGGCTGCAGGCTCCCCACTCCTGAAGACCCTTCTCACACAGCACTCTCTCGTCCCCACATACAATTCAGTCCTATTGGCCTACATGCTATTCTGTACATCACGTTCCCTCTCCCTTCTCTATTCTTTTCCACTGAGTGCCCAGCATGTCTGGAATTCACTTCCTCCTTATCTCTGACTCTCAGAATCCCTGGTTTTCTTCAGGTCTCAGCTCAGACACTACCTTCTATATGAACCCTTTCCTGATTTCACTTCCTTCACCCCCACCCCCCCAGCTGCCAGTAACCTCCCACCCAAAACTACCTTTTATTCACTTTGTACATATTATGTATATATGTACATACATACATGCCATCTGCCCTTTAGAATATAAGCTCCTTGAGGTCAAAAACTTTTTACTTTTGTCATTGTATCCTCAGTGTTTAGCAGTGCCTGGTACCTAGTAGTAGGTGCTTAATAAATGTTTTTTTTTATCAATTGATAGTAGGTACCCAAATATTTGAATAATAAATGAAAGAAGTATGATGTTAGAAAGCTAGCTACTGTCTCCTTCAACTGAGGTTGGGCATCTCAACTCTTCCACAGGTTACATTCTAATCCCACACAGTACCTAAAGCATAGAAAGATTTGTGTTGGTTTAACATTACCACCTTATTTAACCATTATCAATTCCAACATCTGATGGATGTGAAATCAGGGTTCTTCCTACCTGCTCAGTATTGCACCAGTGACCTAACCCAGTTTCTATCCTTTTGGCTTTCTTTCCCTTGTCATAGGTAAGAAAACATTTCTTGTCCTCTCTCCCAAGTGATAAGTACCCTGAATAAGAATAAACACAATATTTAATATATGGAATCTAGATTTATTGGGCAAGAGCTAAGACTGTCATTGCTAAAGAAATAAATTCTGATGTACCTGAAAAACATAAAACCTGGTAAATTCAGGCAGGAAAGATACATTCCTGGAGATTGAGGGAGAGAGGTCAGTCAATTAATCATTTACTCCGCATATAGACAATTCAAGTGATTGATGAACTCATTTTTTGCCTTTTGAAAGATTATTACAAACTTGGGGACCGTCACTGCACAAGCCTTCAAGGGAGTGAACTAGGTAAATCATAGTAAAGAGAAAAATCAAGAAGGGAACAGGCTGTTCTGGGGAAACCAAGTAGAATAACAGATCAGGTTTCTCAGAACTCCATTGGAAATCTGGAAACAAGTGAAAAAGTCAGTTCCCAGCATTGAGGAAAACTGTCACAAAGCCAGCCCCCTGTACTTACTCCTAGGAGAGGAACTGAGCTCCTTCTCCAATTTAGCAACTTAAAATTCTATGTAAAATAAGGCAGTTGGTTATGCCCAACAAATACATACTTGCACAGACGGGAGGAAGTTGAAGAATTATAAGAAGGATAGGCATCTGGGGGCCATTTTTTAATGGAGGCTAAAATCTCCGTAGGACAGGGGCTATTAACCTTTTTTTGTATCATGGGCCTCTGGCAGTCTGGTGAAGCCTAGGGAATCCTCAGAAAATGTTTTGTTTGTTTGTTTGTTTTTGTTTTACTATAACTGAAGGTAATGCTACATTGTTATTAGAGGTTAGTGAAAATAAAGATGTATTATTTTTTTCATCCAAGTTCACAGATTCTCTGAAATCTATCAACAGATCCCATGGGGATCCTTAGACCCCAAGTTAAGAACTCCTGACTTAGGATGGGCCTATTCCTTCTGTCCCCAACAAACACAGTAACGTAATATCTCCAACTAAATTATAAGCTCTTTGAAAGTAGGGAAAAGCCATGTCTTACATTATTTTGGTATTTTCCACAGAACCCAAAATGAGACTTGATATATAGGTGCTCATAGTGTTAGTAATTGGCATTGATTAATAATATAACACATATCATTTTTGCTTTCAGTGAGACACCATTATTTCTACTAACTAGGATAAAGTATTGCTGTATTGCTATGACGAGAAGAAGCTGATAGAGAAGATAGAAACCTATTGCTACCTGGCCCCTCTTTCACCCTTTCTTTTGTCTCCCTGCCCCCAGTGTTTAAATTGGGGGAGAACTCTGAGAGTCATTGGTCTGGATTCATTTGCAGAAAATAGGAAGTGGCAAGGATATCTAAAGAAATACCTTTACTATACACATGCAGCTCTCACCTTCTGCAGTTTTTCTACCCCAACTTAATATGAGTGATAGATCTTTTGAAGGATTCTCAAACCAATTAATCGGATTGTTTTGGGAAATAGTCACAGGATGTTAGAGTTAGAAGAGACTGTACAAGGAATATAAGAGAAGAAAAAGAAATAGAATCAGAATAAGAAACGATGTAATAAAACTATCTCTTTTTTCAGACAATGTGATGATTTACTTGGAAAAAAACCCAAAGACTCAACTAAAAAGTTAATTGAAACAATAATTTTAGCAAAGAAGCAAGATATAAAGTAAATCCATATAAATCATCATCATTTCTATATATCACAAACAAAACCCTGCAAGTTTTGTTGTAAGGAGACATAGTAAGAGATACCCCATTTAAATAACTCTAGACAGTATAAAATTCCTGGGAGTATACCTGCCAAAATAAATCCAGGAACTACATAAATTAAAATATAAAAAAACATTTTATACAAATAAAATCAAATTTAAGTAATTGGAGAAATATTAATTATTCATGGGATAGGCAGGGCAATATAATAAAAATTACAGTTTTGCCTAAACTAATTTATATTTTTAATGCCATCCCAATTAAAGTACCAAAAAATGATTTTACTGAGTTAGAAAAAAATAATAACAAAATTCATTTGGAAGAACAAAAGGTCAAGACTATCTAAGGAACTCATGAAAAAAAATATAAAGAAAGGAGACTTAGCAGTACCAGATTATAAACTATGTTATAAGGCAGTAATTATCAAAACTATCTGGTACTGGCTAAGAAAAGAAAGGTAGATCAGAGGAACAGAATAGATATACAATTTATAGAAGTAAATGACTATAGTAACCATGTGTTTGGCAAGTGTAAAGACTTAAGTTTGAGGGATAAGAATAAGAAATAAGAACGCTGGAATGCAGTCTGGCAGAAATTGGGTATAGACCAATATCTTATACCATTTACTAATATAAGGTCAAAATAGATATATGACCTGGATGTAAAGAGAGATATTACAAGAAAATTTGAAAGACATGGAATATATTATGAATTAGGGAACGATTTATGAATAAGCAGGAGATAGCAGTGTGAGGTATAAAATGAATAATTTCAATTACATTAAATTAAAAAGGGTTTGTACAAGTAAAACAAATGTAGTCAAGATAAGAAGGAAAGCAGAAAATGGGGGAGGGATTTAAAGATAATTTCTCAGCTAAAGAGCTCATATCTCAGATATATGAAGAACTTTGTCAAATCTATAAGAATATGAGTCATTCCCCAGTTGATAAATGGTCAAAAGATATGAACAGCAGTTTTCCAATGAAGAAATCAAAATAATTTATAGTCACATAAAAATACTCTAAATCATTATTGATTAGAGAAATACAAATTAAAACAACCTTGAGATGTCATTTTGGGTTGGATAAAATGATGGAAGGGGAAAACGACAAATGTTGGAGGGGATGTAGATAAATTGGGACACCAATTCACAGTTGGTGGAACTGTGAATTGATCCAACCATTCTGGAGAGCAATCTGGAATTATGCCCAAAGAGTTATTAAACTGTGTATTTTGTTTCAGCAATGCCATTATTAGGTCTGTTTCCCAAGATGATTACAGGGAAAAGGAAAGAGTCTAAGTGTTGTGAAATAGTTACAACAGCTCTCTGTGTGGTGTCAAAGAACTGGAAATTCTGGGGAAACCCATCAATTGGGGAATGGCTGATGAAGTTGTGGTATATGGTTTTGATGGAATACTACTGTGTTATAAGAAATGATGAGCCCGAAGACCTTAGAAAAATATGAATAGAAATAATGAAGAGTGAAATAAGCAGAACCAAGAGGTATACATTGTATACAGTAATAGCAATATTGTTTTAAGAACAACTTTGAGTGACCAAGTCATTTTCATTATTATAAATCCCCAAATTAACTACAAAGGACCTATGAAGGTCTACATCCAGAGAAAGAACTGATAAATAGAAGTATATATAGAATGATTTTATATATACATATGTACAAATACATACATACACACAAATATACATATATGTATATATGTACATATATGTATGCATGTGTGTATGTGTTTGTATGTGTACACACACATATATACATATATATATACATATATATATAGAGAGAGACATATATTTGTGTCTGATGGTAGCCATCTCTAGGGCAGGGTAGGGGAAGAAAAAAAGG
>NW_020954590.1:35948775-35951523 GCF_900497805.2 Vombatus ursinus | reverse complement strand
AAAAGGAAAAGAAAGTTACATGATTATTATGTATTTAAGAGGAATAACAAGTTGTACACAATAGATTTGCAGTTTCATGTGCAATCATCTTTTTTTCTATTATACAAAGTCATGGAAATACTTGTTTTATTTCTGAAGTTCAGAATAAAGTACTTTTTAAAAATGAACAGAAGTTGAATTTCTACAACCAATAATGAACTATCTAGCTTCCTGCATAGACAGAACACTCTATATGAAATAGGATGGTAAAGTGCTAAATTGTAAGACACAGATGGCAAATCCAAGAGGCTTAGTGATTATTGTAGGTTTAAGGTATCAGGGAAGTCTTCATGGAGTTAATCCAGATTAATTGCTTTGAGTGTCTAATATTATAGACAAATAGAGGGTGACAATATCTTCCTTCTCTATCAGTACAGACCAATTTAAAATAATCTGAAGGATCCCTTTTTTAGATCCTGTTAACAAGACCAGAGCATGATTTTCAGACAACATTGACAACAATTCAGAAATTTTTTAAAAATTGAAATACTTGTTCCTAGTATATTAGGTGCAAAAAATCCCTTTAAGTTGTTCCTGTGAGATTAAAAGACTTCTGGAATGGTGTCTGTTGTAAAAGTCAGATTCAAACTTTTCTTTTTTATCTCTGCTTCCTAAAATTCTGAGTTTCCTCAGGTCCCTAAGGTTCCGCTTTCCACATGAAGCCTTTCCTGAGCCTCCAAGCTATTACCATGTTGTTACTCTTGAAATTACTTTGTATGCCTTTGTATATACTTTGTATTTATATACACATGCACATGTTATTACTCCAAAAGGGAATATAAGCTCCTTGAGAGCAGGGATTATTTGAGTTTGTATCCCCAGTGCCGTATACATAATAAGCATTTAATGAATGTGTGTTGAATCGAAAATGAATTAAATTTGACTCGACTTCTGTTTTCAGGCCCTTTACTTTTGTGGGATCACAAACCAAACGAGTCCTGTTAACTCCCCTCATGCATTCACCTCGGCCTTTCCGGGTCTCCAATCATGACCGAAGCAGCCGGCGTGGGGTGACAGCCAACACACTGAAGGAACTCATTGGCAAGGTACTGTTCCCAAAGTCCTCATTTAACTAGTCATAGTTGGTCCGATTAAGATACGTAATACAACTCAATGTCAAATGTCAGAGCCTGAGCAATAAGATGTTCGTATTTCTTTAATGACTTGTCAAACTCTGGAAATGGACTTCCTTCTTTTTTTTTGGCCTCTGGAATAATATGTTTCAGTGAGTAAGAATAATGCTAATTATGAATTAATGCTAATTTTCAGACTTTCCAAGCTAAAATGTAATGGTCAAACTCAATCAAAGGTGACACTGTTAAACCTTTATCTTATTTGTAGATACAGAAAGGTGGTGTTTGTTTGTTTTTAAAGCCTTGGAGTTAACAATAGAGTACAAGTGTAGCTACAGAATGCATTTTGTAAACCTTAAAGTACTATACAAATTATTTTAGTTGTCAGTGATAATAATATGAGGAAGAAGGCAAGAGATAAGGATAGGGAATGTTGTACTTTAAGAACTTTTGGGGGACTAAGGAAAAGAGAAGCAACAACCCTCTTTACTTTGATTTGAGCCAGGCCCCTTTTTGACAAGCTAAACAGCACATCACCATATATGTGAAAGCCACTGGAGAAAGAAAATTGGCAATTTTGGTCATGCCATATATTAGTTTTTCAAAAAATAATGAAAGACCATAATTTGCCAACATGTTGGTAGTTCTGTGAATTGTAAACATAAAACATGTAAAATTTAGTGAATTTCTTTGAAATCTATTTCCCAAAACAATCTGATTAACATGTTTGAGAAACCTTCAAAGTAAGTTGTCATAGATTATCTATCACTCAAATTAAGTTAGGGTAGAAGAACTGCAGAAGATGAGAACTCATGTATATAGTAATGGTATTTCTTTAGATATCCTTGACACTTCCTATTTTCTGCAAATTAATCTAGACCAATAACTCTCAAAGTTCTTCCCTAATTTAGTCACTGGGGGAAGGGGAACAAGCGAAGGAGTGAGAAAGGGGTCAGCTTTATATTTCTTTGAAATCCACTAAATTATGAAAGGGAGAGCCATTTGAGAACTTATAGCTGCTATTTTGTTTCAAGATGGTAGCCTGAAGAACATATTGGCATTTATTTTTACATAATAATATTTTTACATAATCTTTACATAATAATGAAAACAGAGGAGTCAAGTCAAATTTAATACATAATATAATACATAATATTTTTACATAATAATAATTACATAATAATACATATTTTGATATCTTTTAGTAATAGATTTTGAACAAGCCTCAAGGTTCAGTGGAAAAAGTGCTGTCTTTAGAATCAGGAGACCTGGGTTTAAATTCTATGTTTTAATTCTTGATAACTATGACCATGGGCAAATCACTTAACAACTCATAGCATCGATTTCCCCATGTAAAGGATGGAGGTATTCCCTATCTCACAAAATTGTGAGGAAAGTAGTTTTTAAAGCATAGAGACTAAGGTGCTTTGATCAGATTGTAAGATCTTTCAAAGTTAATTTCCTTCATAGTATAATTTGTCATAGATTTGCTATGACAACCAATTGTTCTCCTGGTTTGCTCACTTTCCCCTGTATTCATTCATACAAATCTTCCCACGTTGCTCTGAATCCATCAGATAGTGGGAGTTTAATGTCATAGTGTCTAGAGTGCTGGGCCTGGAGGAGAAACACCTGA
>NW_020954590.1:35948675-35948739 GCF_900497805.2 Vombatus ursinus | reverse complement strand
GTTAATATCTAGCCTCAGACACTTACTAGCTGGGTGACCCTGGACAAGTCACTTCACCTTTGTC
>NW_020954590.1:35943046-35948637 GCF_900497805.2 Vombatus ursinus | reverse complement strand
TGCCTCAATCTCCTCAACTGTAAAATGGGGGTAATAATAGTGCCTACCTCCCAGGGTTATTATGAGGATCAAATGAGACAATATTTGTAGAACGCTTGACACAGATAAGCTTTTAATAAATGCCTATTTTCCTTCTTTCTTGCATTATATTTATTCTTTCTTAGGACAATAATATTTTGTTAATTCATATACCAAAATTTGTTTAGCTATTCTCTAATTGATGGGTATCTGTTTTGTTGCCAATTCTTTGTTACTACAAAAAATGTTGCCATAAATACTCTTGTACATGTGGGTCCTTTCCCTCTGACTTTGATCTCCATGGGATATAATTTAATTTGAGAAGGAAAAAGTCTGTTGAAGTGTTACACAAATGTGTGGTTGCCTATGCTTGGCATTGTCCAAACTTGGTGATATCAATAACCTCCTTTCAAAGTTAACAGATGAATGGCAATGCTGAGGGCTAGAGGTGAACCAGACCATACTTACTACAAAGCCAATGATACTGGTTTTCTGTTCTATCACAAATCTAGACCCTGGATGCCCTAGCAATTACTACGGGGCTGGTTACTTTAGTGTTGGAAGAAGATGGCACAGTTGTGGATACTGAAGAATTCTTTCAGACCCTAGGAGATAATACGCATTTCATGGTCTTGGAAAAAGGACAGAAGTGGACACTGGTAAGCAAAAATATCACCCGATTCTCCTCTCACTGCAGGTATGCAGAACTCCTAATGTTGGAGCTTGTATTTATCTGATATGTATACCCAAGGAGTGTGAGGGTTTTATCCATATTCCCAACATAACTAGTATCCTCAGAAATTAAAATTGTAAGAACTAAGGCAAAGAGGTTGAGGGGCTTGTCTGAATCAATGAGTAATTATATTTTAGGGCAGTAATTGACAGCATACTATGTACTTGAGGATGTGACCTGATGACCGAATGACTTCCTGGTTCTCAAGGAGATTAATGGGGGAAGACCAGGTAATCCCACAGCCAACACTTATTCAGTAGACATTTCCTGTTTACGCTGTGCTGTGGAATGGGGAGAGGTTGGAAAGGAGAGGCAAGAGATACAAAGTTTAGAGAAGTCTTAGTTTCTGCCCTCATGGAGCTTACAGTCTAGTAGGGGAACAGAACCGATAATAATGACACACAAAATTATACAATAAATGCATTAGAGAGGTCTATGGGGAAGGGACAGGGGTTGATAAATAAATGCCAGAGATAGCACTTGAGTTGGACTTTAAAGGATTTAGAATTTAATGAGGAAAGAAGGGAGGAGGACATTTCAGACATGCAGGGTATTAAGTTATAAGACTCATCTGTAAATCTTTAGAATTATTTCACTCAACATCTGGCACATAGTTGGCACTCGATAAGTCTTCGAATTGAAGGGATGGGTAGATTGTGTTACTTGGTCAGAAAATCCATAGAGTTAATTAGGGAGAGATTCCTGGAGGTGATGGGTCATGGAGCTTGCTGTAAGAAGTTATTCTATTCTTCTGAGACTCTCCAGAAAGAGATTTTAGTGAGGGAAGAAGTGGTGGTGGAGAAAGAGAGAGGATGTAGAGGAGAAAAGAAGAGAAGGAAATTTGCTTAGATGGAAGAGAGAGAGCTGGATTGTGGAATCTCACCAAAGGGCTATCATTAGTGACACAATGAGTCTAAAGCAAGGACTATGGAAAGTTTTTTTTAGGAGAGATCACCATAAGCCAGTGAAAGACTAGGTCAAATTCCATAAGTGTTTTTCCCCAATACTGCTTCCATTACTGCTTAAAATAAAAACATACCAATTCCACACTTGAGGCTATTTTTCCCATGTTCTTTAAAGGAAAGAATTGTAAGTAGTGATGCTGAACTAGAAGTAAGGAGACTTGGGGTCTAGTCCTGACCCTGCTTCTTCATAGGGGTGTGACCTTGAATAAGTCACTTAATCTCTTTTAAACTTCCTTTTCTTCATCCCTCTTGTCTACCTAATGGGCAGGTGGTGATGTAGGGATTATCCCAAAACAAATCAAAAAGCTTTTGGTTTTATTTTATCATTTTAATTATTATTTTTTTTATTTTCAATCATATTGATACCAGTTATCATCTTGGTTTTTTGCCCTGTTGCTTTTTGAGATTTTTTAAAAGTGCATACTCAACTCATTTTTCTTTTTCTTTTATACTCATAAAGGCATTCACTGAGTTTGCTTTAAGACGTAATCATAGGGTAGGGATACAGACTATACTTGTGATTTCATTGGCATAGAGAACTCCCAGGTAAGGAAACTCTCTACCAGTGCAGGTTGCAACCTTATCTGCAAATTATAGTCTTAGAGAGTTGTCTAGAGAACTGAGAAGTTAAGTGATTTGACCAGGATCTCAGAGGCAGAGATTAGGCCAAGGTAGGATTTGAACCTAGGACTTTCCAGCACTCCACCTCTAATGTTTATCCACTTCCTTTCCCCAAAGGTAAATGCATACGTATGTACATACTTAGATATAGGTATAAGAAAAAAAAAAACTTTGAAAATGTGCTTAGCCCCATATAAGGAGGAGTTGTCTTCTCTGTTGATGAATTATTGTAGGTTAAAATCAAACAGAGGAGGGGCAGCTAGGTGGCACAGTGGATAGAGCACCAGCCCTGAATTCAGGAGGACCTGAGTTCAAATCCAACCTCAGACAAAATACTTGACACTTACTAGCTGTGTGACCCTGGGCAAGTCACTTAACCCCAATTGCCTAAAAACAAATAAAACAAAAAAAAAACCAAAAACCAAAAACAAAAATCAAACAGAGGGATCCTAGGTGGTGCGGTCCCTTGTTCTCACCATAGAGAATAGTTGTTTTCTTGTTCTTGCGCATTCCTGTATGAGTCTTCATTAGCCCACCTGGGGTTTTCTTGGCAAAGATACTGAAGCGGTTTGCCATTTCCTTTTCCAGCTCATTTTACATACGATGAAACTGAGGTAAAGAGGGTTTAAGTGACTTGCCCAGGGTCACACAGCTAATGAGTGTCTGAAGTCACATTTGAACTCAGGTCTTTCTGACCCTAGGCCCAGGGCTCTATCCACTGTACCACCTAGCTGCCCAATGTATTGTTGAGCAAAGTGGCATTGTTTTCTTCCTGCAAGTAAGATCTGACAAGAACATTTTCTGATTAATCTGCTTATATTAACATCTAGGAAGCTTGACATAGTGAATAGAGTACTACTTGAAATCAGGTGATCTAGGTTCACATCCAACTTCAGAGAGTTACTAACTGTATGATCATGACCGAGTCACTTAATCATTCAAAGCAGTAGTTTTCTCATCTGGAAAATGGAGATAATAACACTATAATATAATAAACTATTTCATAGGGTTGTTGTGAGGAAAACACCTTTGGAAATCTAAATTTAATTCTAGAAGTGGAGGAATATTGAGAAATGACTATGGTGTGTAAAATAAAAAAAGCACAAATTAATTTTAAATCCTTAAACATGATTTATAAATGAGTGATCAAAATTCAGCTACTTGTTAGGGTATGACCACTAGGTGGCGCCCTCCACTACGATTGAGAATATTAGGTAGCCTGCCGAAGCCAGTTAAGATGTGGTTTGAAGATGGCTTTCTACATTCTTTATCCCTCATGGGTTAAATAAGAAATCCAGGGTCCTTAGGTAATGGTGAGTCAATTATCTGGGCTCTAGTGTAATTAAATGAGTTCCCTCTTATATTCCATTAGGGCAGCTTCCCTTTCAAAGCAGATGTAATGGCTTCTTGTATGGACCTGATGGTTTAGGGTTTGGCATATAAGTTTGGAATGATTATGACTTTGCTGCCTCCGAATTTGGATCTCTTCTTGTGGATGTTAGGACACTGCCAAAGAGACCCCAAGTTTTAGTTGAAAGGCCTCTGACAGGAGCCATCAAAGGACAGATCACATCAACTTTGGCGAATCTCCAGTTATCACTAAGGAGGCAATATGACTGAGAGGAAATGTCTTATGACCAACCTCGCTAGCAGATTGCTCATCTGCAATCTGCTGTTCAGGGACTTGAGAAAGAATTCTGTGTATTTGGGAATGGGAAAATAATAGGAAAACTGGATGAGGTGAAATAAAAACAGTTGGTAATATTTTTAATAATGGAATTCAAATATTGTGGTCTAGAAAACCTTACTAATGAGCAGTTCTGAAAAGGTCATAGCATTGTATAGTGTTCCTCAAATGCTAATTCTCTGCCTCATGCAGAGAATTGTTTTTAAAACAAAGTGCTTAGTTTGGGGGGGGGGGTAGAGATGGGTGGGTGGGAGTAATACTGCATTTAAAGTCAAAGGACCCGGGTTCAAATTCCAGCTTGGACACTTACCACCTGCGTGACCATGGACAGGTCTCTTAACCTCTCTGGGTCTCCATTTTCTCGAAGTACAGAAGAGTTGGACTTGAATGCCCAGGCCCCTTCTAGTTCTAAATTGACAAAACATTTAATCCTCATTCTGCCCTCAGCTGCTAACAATATGGCATTAACATCTTCTGCCTGGCTGCCCTTCCAAAATGGAAACAATGCTGACTCCCTCTCAATTGAAAATGAATGGTAAAGTGTTTTATTGTCAGGAAATAAGGCCAGAAGACCCAATCAGATAACTATTTGGTATCTGTTGCAACTTGTTAACCTATGAGTACATCTCAATACCTTTTATCTCTTCTATCTTAGAGTTCATTGAGGCCTCTCTCTTGCTTCCCTAAGCTGAATCCAACACTAAGTTTATACTCTTTGTCTAACTAAAGTTCTGGCAGCAGAGCCATAATCACAGTGGTACAAATGTTGGACTGAGACACAAATTATTCAAAACTCTGAATCAAATAGCTCTGCTTAAACCGTAGGTCTTAGTGTAAGCAGCTTTCTACAAGCATCACTACTTTACATTGGCTTCAATAAAGCTTGAAGCCAACCTAAAACAAAAGTTACAAAACTAGGTGTTTGCTTTTGCTTGGATTTTATTTTGTTCAAACTATCTTTCCTCAAAACAGGGTCCTAAATATGTTACTCAGAAGCAAAAAAAGTCTGGAATAGCAAGAGTCACTTTTGACTTGTATAAGATGAATCCCAAAGACTTCCTTGGATGCTTAAATGTGAAAGCCACCATGTATGAGATATATTCTGTGTCCTATGACATCAAATGTACATCTGCCAAAGCTGTGCTGAGGTAAGCTAGTTTTATAGGCTTAAATACTTTTGTGCAAGTAGAGTGTCCCTATGTATTATCCCAGCAGTAAATGGTATTTCTATTCTCCTAGTCTCAAGCTCCTTGAGGGCAGGGACTCTTTTGTCTTTCTTTGTATCCCTAGCACTTAGCAGAGTGCTTGGAATGTAGTAGGGGCTTGATAAGTAATAAATAAAGTATATTGGCTGCAAGGTACAGGAGCTCTTAGTCTAACCTCAGAGCTTGTTTTGATTCTTATGAGCTTGTGGATCAACATCAAAAGTGCATAATCAGTGGCCCCCAACATTATTATCAAATACTAGTGTAGCAGAAGCAGCACTGAGCACTGGGAGTCAGTGGATTCTGACTTGATTCAATTAGTAGTTAACCGTGTGTCCTTGGGGAAAGTCGTTCTCCCCCCC
>NW_020954590.1:35925632-35942991 GCF_900497805.2 Vombatus ursinus | reverse complement strand
TGATCCTTGTGACTCCTGTGATTCCAGATGCTGTGATGTTTATGGATTAAGGGGCCTCTGAATATCTTAATTCTGGGCCTCCATCAGAGTTTCCATAGAACATTGGATGAACTGATTTCCATACAAGGAACACAGCCTATGACCACTGGATTCCTTGAAGAGAGTCTCTAGGAAGGCCGCTATGGCAGTACGGGCTCCTAGGGAGTTTATACAAAGATTTGGCAAATTCCTATATGGATATTTTATTGCTCCCTCTAAATCCCCTTTAGGTGAGGAGGACTGTGCCTGCTCCTATTTACCAAAGAGAAACAGAAAATGACTTGCCTTTCTGTATTTTTCCTACAATAGATCTTACAGCTACCTTCTCTGAGTGCAGTAGAACAGGTCAGGAGGATAGCTTAAGAAAATAATAAGAGACAAATAGGTTTATCAATTAATTTTGGGATTAAAAAGCTTAGTCTGACTTCTGTTGTGATTTAGTTAAAAATCACTCCTTTTATATGCGGAGGCAGCAGCAAAGTGCCTTCAAGTTTGAAAATTGCATCTTGCTGCAATTTGACTCCCAGCAAGGACTTCCCTGAAAGACAAACTTGAGGATTTCTGCTGATTAGTTCAAATCAACGGGAAGATCAAATAATCCTCCCGAGAGGCAACCAGCATTCACCGAATAGCTGCAACAGCTAAGAAAGTTAGCATGAGAACAGCCCAGCTGTCTGGCTCTAGGCAACAGTTGTGAGTGCAAGCCCCTAGGAAAGCTGCACCTGGCAAAGAGCAGTCATTTAGTCTGTGGCATCTCCAGACAGATTCAGAAAAGCTTCCACCCACGACTGAACACACATAGGAAGTTTATACAATTCCTGGCTGTCTCAGCTTTCATCGCAGCACAAGTTTAGGGAGGAAAGGAGAACTTTTTTTTTTTAACTCTCTTTTTTAGCTTTAGACAGAATAGAAACAAAAGTTAAAGTTGTTGTTTCTAATGAACAAGAATTACTCATTTTTAATACCAAAATCAGTGGTAAGTGCTAGGCAGAATAGCATGACTATTTTTGATCTTAAGAAACTCTAACTTCTAAGGGCTACCTTGGAGTTGACAAATTAACTGATTGCCCTGAATGGAATGAGTTAACTAACACCTTTATAAGGGCAATGAGATCCTGATTAATTTTTTCCCATCCATTGTCCATGCCTAATTTCAGTTCAGGCCTATGTTAATTATTTTTGTCAGTTAGACTCTTAAGGATTCAATAGTATTCTAGAGTTACTGAAAATTAATGACTCAGTATTGACTATATCAGATACTATTCAGTATTTAAGCTTGGCACCCCACTTAAATCAGGGCTTAGATAAGGGGTGTGTCTGTCTAATTATAACTGAGTTAAGTTCAGGAGTGGTACGGAATGGACTTTTAATGTTGAAAACCGTTGCCTCCTTTCACCCTCAAGTCGCTTTGGGGACAGTGGACAAAGATATGGAAGGAGAAAAGTGATTTTTCTATCCTAATTTAAGATGCTTAATTAAGCAAGAGAAGAGATTTTTAGACCTTTTGTTTGTTTTCAACTTATTTTTGCTGTCTTCCAGGCACTTCTTGCGGTTTATGTCCTATGCTGCCCAAGTCACCGGACAGTTTCTCATCTACACTGGGAATTATATGTTACGTTTGCTTAATGACACTGACAATTCTCCTCCTCCTCCTCCTCTGAAACCAACACCCAAGGGATGGCTCCTATAGGGGGACAGTGCCTTGCATTAAAGGGATTGTAGCTGGCTCCATTAGTTTCCTTCCCAATGTTAACTTTTAAATAATTGGTTTCAGGGATGCTACCTTATATTCTTAGACACATCATTTGCAGATAGTTGGCCACTACTACTCAATACTAATGATGCAGGAAAAGTTAGCTATGGCCAGCTCTTTTCCTAGGAATTTCCTTTTTTTCCTAGGAAATTCCTTTGTACTAATGAGCCTGGAAGAAAGGATATACACAGTATGCTTTGGTGGCTCTCCACATACCTATATGTGTGTCTCTGAAAGCTAGCTTTCATGTACAATCACACCTCTAGCAAGCAAATGTAGGAAAAGTACTTTTGGATCTTCAGTCTATGAAAAGAAATAAAGAACTGGCAAATAGTATTGATGTTTAATGAGGTTCTTCACTGGGCACTGAGGGGCCACAACATGTAGTATCTTCACTTAAATGAGATTGCCAGTTTCTTGACTTCTTAGAAAAGCTTCACTTGAAACATGGCATATAAATGGAATTCTTTATGGCCAATGCTATATATACCTGTTACTTTCATCATTGAGAAATTCTCCATTTTTAACGTATCTGGGCTTTTCTCAGACCTCACAAAAATAACTGGAGTTATTTTGTGAGGCTTGGGGGAAAGTGAGTTTTATATTTTCCAGAACCCTGAGGTTTTTATTTCCTTTTGCCTTCAGAGATTTCCTGATGTCAGTTTCTCTGGCTTAGGGCAGAAAAGGAACACTTGTCCAGACCCCATGTTGGATTTTGCTTTCTGAGCCCTTGAGTACCTCTTCAACTTCTCCTTAGGCCAGAGGGAATCAAGAACTGAGAATCACTTAGGGAATACTGTAGAAGTCCTTTGAGGAGACAGACCTAGAGTGGATAGGAGTAGGCAGAGAAGATGCTGAACAGAACAAATCAAGATTTGGGACTCAATGGGGCAAGATGATCAGTAGAACCCTAGCCAGGGTGAGATCAGTGGGACCACATCCATTACCATTCCCTCAGGTCAATTGCTGAGGAAAAAAGATGGCAAGATCTGAAAGTGATTAAATCTTTTTTTCTTTTCTTTTCCCTTCTGCTGACTGGTGAGAGGTGCCAGGAGGAAAGAGGGTTTGATCCAAGCTGCAACAAGTCCTCCAGCATGCTGTTTGAAAGGCCTTTTTGTCTTTTGGGTTGTTTTTTTCTATGTTCCCTGATTGTTTCAGTAAGTCATATGACTTAAGAAAACAGCAAATTTTCAAATCCTTAGAATTCAGGGAAGGGGGAAGGGAGGAATGAAAGTAACGAAGGCCAAACATAGGATCGAGGCTTACAGAGCAGAGAAAAGACACATTTCCCATTCTCAAAGTAGTTTGTGTTTTATGTTGTTGTTGAGTCCTTTCAGTCATGTCGAACTCTTCATAACCCTATTTGGGATTTTCTTGCAGTGGTTTGCCATTTCCTTCTCCAGCTCATTTTATAGATGAGGAACTGAGGCAAACAGGGATAAGTGACTTGTCCATGGTCACACAGTAAGTGTCTGAGGCTAGATTTGAACTCATGATTCCAAGCCCAGTGCTCTGTCCACTGCTCAGTGTAGCTGCCCATTGTTTTATGTTAGTTGTTTTATTTAGGGGGAAGGGTTGGTGCTAGGGTCTTCCAGATCTGATCTCTAGATCTTTGTAGAGCCTGAGGCTGGCTGCAGTTTGCATGCAAGCAAGTAAGAAGGCCAGTGGGTTACTCGAATTTAATTGGAGCCCAGTTTGATGGCTAAATAAATGTACAGGTAATTAATTAGTTAATCCATGACAGCGCTCTATAAATAGCAAATGAGCTGGGTCTGGGTGATTATACTTCTGGCAGCAACACTAGGTGGCCTCTAGCACCCAATACCCACACCACCCATCATACCAACTTATTTTCCTTTTCTCTTTCATCAATCAATCAATTAAGTATTCATTCAATACCTACTATGTGCTAGGCACTGGGCATACAAACATCCAGTGATCCCTATTGAAAAGAACTAACATTTGAATAAGAGACGATAAAGAACAGGGGCAGAGGTACACCTTATTTTTTTTTTTTACTGTTTTATTAGCATGATGGATAGCTGACATAGGTCTCTGGTAGACTTTGGCTTGAACAACACTTACTCTGAAGACCCCTCTCCTATGTCCCTACTGCCCCAACCTTCTGCTGGCCTAGAGTCTTACTTAGCACATAGTTCTGAAACTAGTGAAGTCTTATGGAAGAAATTACCCTTGGAAGGGTGGTGTTTCAATTCTTTTGAGGATGGCAGTGCCTTTGGGGGTAAAAAAGAACAAATAACTCAGAATAATCATTCTGAAAACCATTCTACACACACACACATCTTAAATGTGATAAGTAATAAAGAATTCTCTTGCTTTTTTTTGGCACTGACTCTTTCCCCTCTTTCTGACCTTCTTCCCTAACTCCTTGAGAAAAAGAGCTTTTCCTTTTAGTGTAAAAGGGAAAAAAAGCTCCAGTGTTTTTGCCTAAAATCTCTTTAAACCAGCAGGTCCATCCTGCTACAGAGTTTAAATAGTTCTTTCAGTAACAGGGCAGCCTAGTGGGGAAATTAGTTTAACTTCTTTTTTCCTTTTATTCTCTCAAAATAAACATGGGATTTTTAAATTTTTTTTTGGCCTGGTTTTCTTTCAAATCCTTCAAACCAGCAGTTGTTCCCTGGGCTCCTTGCTCGTTGTGGGATTGCGTCACTGACCAAGGATTTTGAACACTCCTGGAAAGAGTTAGGCTGCCTGGTTTCCAAAAAAGGAATTCTCACTGTAGGCCTGGTTCCTGTTGACTCAGCCTGTGTTGTCACTCTGTAGACTGCACCGCCCTGCTCTGGGCCAGCCCTCTTGCCTTGAATAACTTGGACTGCAAAAGAAACAAGTGTTCATTTGCCTATTCCTTCCAGGGCTCTTCCCATCTTTTCGTGATTTCATTTTCCCCCTTCACTCTTCAAAAAACACCCTGGTATTGTGGATGAGGTGGGCGGGTAGAGGTGGGGGTAGAAGTATCTTATCTAAATAGGGTTCCATCTTTTCTATCCTAAGAGTAGGAGGTAAGTAGGTAAGGTAGAAGTTGTCCCCTTCGTGGGGATTGAACTACAAAAGAGAAATAAAGCAAGCCAGGCTCTTGTGACTTACGGGAAGGATGATTTTTCCACACGTTACTATAGTTCTCTTTTTCTAAGAATATTAGCTCAGTGTTTTACAAAGTTTCTCCCCTTGTCCCATAGCAACCCTTTGAGGTAGGTAGTATTGTGCATAATTATCTTCAAGTTACAAATTAAGAAACAGATTTAAAAGAAGAAAAGAACATGCCCAAAGACATATGACTAATTCAGTGGCCATGCTAGGATTTGAGTACGGGTTTCCTGGCTCCAAGTCCAGTGTTCTTTCTATGACATTGTACTAATGTGTTGCTTTCTCAATTTAAATTTTGTAATTGTAATTATCTAGGGCTAGGAAAGACTATATTATGACATTGTGGAGTGACTAGTTTTGCCTCAGAGGCTTGCTTAGCTGTGTGACCCCATTTAATTTTTCTCAGCCTCCATTTCCTCATCTGTAAAATGGGATAATAATAGCTCCTACTTCACTGGGTTGTTGTGAGGATCAGACGAAATAATACATATAAAATGTTACATAAAAATTAGCCATTATTATAAAGAAGCAGTCATTATAAGTGATTAAATCAATTAGCTAACCCAAGATCATTAGTATCACTGAGGTAGCCCGCTGTATAGCAGAGAGGCCAGTGAAAAGATGGTATTTTCCCTTTCTTTCATTTTTTTAGTTAGCAAAAGACTCAGAGGAACCCTTCTGAGTGGGGGAGGTGTGACTGGGATTAAACCAAACTGCTTCCAGAAAGGGTGTCAAGCAGGTATCCATTGTCCATACTGTTGTTGTTCAGTAATGCCCAACTCTTCATGATTCTGTTTGGGGTTTTCTTGGGAAAGGTACTAAAGTGGTTTGCCGTTTTCTTCTCCAGCTCATTTTTTTACAGATGAGGAAAATGAGGCAAAGGAGGTAAGTGATTTGCCCAGGGTCACACAGCTAGTAAGCTTCTGAGGCCAGATTTGAACTCAGGTCTTCCTGATTCCAGGCCCAACACTCTAGCTGCCCTATCCTCTATATTAGAGGAAGTTTTTAATAGAAAAGTCAACTGCTCTAGGCCTCAGTTTCCTCATTTGTGAAACTAGGGATGATATTTTAGAACCTACCTCCAAAAGGTTGCTGGGAAGATACTTTGTTAACCTTTAGAGTGCTCTCAAAAGGCAAGTTGTTATTTTTCTGTTGTATTCAAAAGTCACATTTCAGTTTAGGATCCCAGTTCTAACTTCTGTAGCTCCTGTGGTACAGCAAATCACCCATGACTCCTGCATTTTTTGAAGATGTCCCCAGTTGCTAAGCAGCCAACTGAAAAAAAAGACATCTCCTAACCTTGTAGTGAGTAGAACAGAACTGATTACCAAATGTCTCTACTGTACAGGTACCATCATTTATCTAAGGCACTTCCATTACCTGTCTTCACAACTCTCCTGGGAGCAGGCATGTGCAGAATTTAGGTGGTGAAGAAGATAGAGTGCTGGGCCTCAGGTCAGAAGATGAATCTTCCTGAGTTCAAATCTGACCTCAGACACTAGCTGTGTGACCCTGGCAAGTCACTCAATACTGTTTGCCTCAGTTTCCTCATCTTTAAAATGGGCTGGAGAAGGAAATAGCAAACCACTCCAATGTCTTTGCCAAGAAAACCCCAAACAGGGTCAGGAAGTGTTGAGTATAACTGAATTTGTGGGGCATTTGCCTCACCTAATCATGCTAATGAGTTCTGACCATGTGCTACTCCTCATTACCTATAATACTTATGTTCTGAGGTTTTGATGTTGCTCTTTTAAAAGAACATGTTACATAGATCTTTCAGTTTCCTGCTGTAGACTTCTCACACATGAAACTGGATGGGATCTTCTGTGGTAACAAGATATTGGGGATGAGGGTTTCACCTGGAACTTGGACATTTCACATGGATACTTACAATGAAGGCTATCTGAATAAACATTTTTCACACTTATTATCACTGATATATGTCTTTGGATGAAGTCAAACCTGTTCTGTTCTCTTAAAAATAAAAATTAAAAACTCAAGCTTCTCACTCTTTCCTCATTGCATGACTTCTGTATTATTTTTTAAATTGGCGAAGAGTTCTAGTATAAAATACCACTGTGCTACTTTCCCTTTTTAGAAGTGGAATTCATCTATCATTGTGAGGGACTGTTTAAGAGTTTTTTACTGGCCTGGTCTCACTGTACTGGAGAAACTGATGTTCCTTTAGCAAATCTGAATGTGTTCATACTCTTCTAGATCTGTGTTCTGGGAGTGGAATGAAGCAGATAACTTATTCATCGGATCCCACCTGTCTTAGTTGCTGTAACTACTAAGACCAATTGTTGACATTCCTTATGTTAGCTACATCTCCCTCCCCCTTTTCTAACCATGCCTGTATAAATAGAGAGAAAAGCTCTGAATAGCTCTTCTCTAACCTTGCTGACACTTTAATTTTTTTTGTCACAAATATATTAACTATTTCAAAATAATCTTTCATGGGATCAGCTTTAGCTATTATGGCTTCCATGACAGAGCCAAAGTCTCCTCCCGCCCCTATTCACCAGAACATCAATATCCTCCTAGCGGACAGTGAACTCCTGGAAGAGGGTCTGGACCTCATGTAGCTGACCAAGGTGACCCTGGGAGGAGGCAAAGGTGAGTGAGGAAAAAGAGGGCCTATAGAGGACCATAGGAGGCAGTAACATTGAACAATCCCTGGGGAGGGAGAAGACCCTGGAGGTGTCTTTTAGACCCTATGCAGAAGAAGGGGAAGCTGGGACAGGAGAAGAAAGAAGCATCCTCCTGCCCTAAGAAATCACTTTAGGGAAATCCCTAGTTAGCCAACCTCATTAAGGATGTGGGAGCCAAAAATTTCTGGGACAAGACTTTAAGGTAATGAGGCTGGTATTTGTTTTTTAATGAACATATTTCCAAATCTCTTTAGTGACAAAACTTATGAGTCATAAGGAAAGTGGGAAGTCAGGGAAGAGATGTGCTCCATCAGAGCCTCCAGTACCTTCCTGAGTATTGTCAGTGATGGCAAGTCTTTGTTTTTATGATAAGGGTGGATTTGATTTTTGTTAATAGCTAAAAATCACTTGGAGGCCTCCAGGATAATAGAAATGTGAAAGATAGAAAGGAGAGAGAGAGAGAGAAAGAAAAGAAAGAAAGGAAGGAAGGAAGAAAGAAAGAAAGAGAGAAAAAGAAAGAAGGAAAGAAAAAGAAAAGAGAGAGAGAGAAAGAAAGGAAGGAAGGAAGAGGAGAGAAAGAAAATTACTACTGTAAGTACCCAACAGCAAAAGAAAATTCAATAAAAGACACTCAGTAAACTGAAGAACTCTGCTACAATCAAAATGTTAGCAAATAAGAGGAGCATTAAGGGGGCAAAAAGCACCAGAAGATAAACATGCTGAAACAATATTAGACATAGCAACAGATGCAATGCCAGGAAGTCTGAGAGATATAGTGAAATGGGTAAAAGATACATATTCCAGGAAGTCAAGGCGAGGAGAGAGGGAGAGGAAGAATCACAACAGGAATTAAAAGAAGAATTAAATTAAGTTGATAACTGAATGAACTTAAAATATTAAAGAGTAAATGCTGACAAAACTGGGAGCAAGATGGAAAATAGCAGAGTGATTTTGCAAAGATCAATGGCTGCAACTAAAGGCAGAATTAATGTAATAGAAGTCAGGATGGCAGATAATGCAGCTGAAATGGAAAAATAAGCTCAGAAAATAACTGGAAAAACATTTGGAAGCAGTACAGTGAAGATGACAGATTTGGAAGGAAGATCAAGGGGGTAGAGTCAGTGTGGCGATTAGAGAGACAGTGTAGTAAGAAAGACTGCATTGGAATGGGAGTCTGGAGGCCTGTCCTCTGCCCTCATCTGCCTGACTTTCAGCAATGTGACCATGGAGAAGTCACTCCTCAACCTCTGGGCATCTGTTTCCTTAGCTCTAAAATAAGGGAGTTGTAGGATGATGGTAGTATGATGGCCAGGGCTTCCCTTCATTTTATGGATTATAGAATCCTGCTTGTTCTAGAATGATCTATGTCTGTCACATGTTTTATAATAAGGTTGCTTGTTCCAGAATGAAGTAGGATGATAAACGAATGACAAGATATCTCACCAATGTTAGCCTGGCAGATCCCAGGATCTGTCTGTGACCTTACAGAGAGGTCATTTAATCCAAGTTATGAAAGGGGAGGCTACCTTGGCATGGTAGATCATTCCAGACGGCAAGTCCATCAACCGTGCTCCACAAGATTGACATCTACAGCCCTGGAGCAGGAATCCAGGTCCAGGAAAGTGAATGTACAAATGAACTGTTGGACAGTCCCTGAGAACTACAACCACTGCTTTCCTCTCAAACATCCCACAGGTCTCATAGTCCCTGAGACTTACCCCTGCTTCTTCTTTCTTGCCCGCTTGAATGCTAGTAAGAATAATAAATGTGTTGGTGTGCTACAAAAGTTCTTTATAATTTCACCCTAAAATAGTTATCTCTAAGGTTCCTCATAGCTATGGGCAGCTAGATGGCACAGTGGATAGACTGCTGGGCCTGGAGTAAGGTAGACTAATCTTCAGACACTCATCAGTCTCAGACACTTATTAACTGTGTGACCCTGAGCAAATCACTTAAACCTGTTTGCCTCAATTTCCTCATCTGTAAAATGAGCTGGAAGAGAAAATGGCGAACCACTCCAGTATCTTTGCCAAGAAAACCCCAAATGGGGTCATGAAGATTTGGACACAACTGAAAAGGACTCAACCAAACAAAAAGCTCTGTCATTCAATAATTCCAGGAAACTTCAGAATTATTGGAGTTCTAGAAAAACGAAGAAAAAAATAATTTGATAATACTATTTCAGCAAAATATACAAAAAAATACAAAAAATATACAAAATATACAAAATACAAAATATACAAAAAATATACAAAAAACATTCTGTGTGTCTGTCTCTTTCTCTCTCTCCTCTCTATCTCTATGTCTCTTCTTTCCTCTCCTTCTTCCTGTACCTTCCCCTCCTCCCTCTCTTTCCCTTATTCTCACTTCCTCTCCCTTTTATCACTCTTCCTCTCCTTGTTGTCTCTCTTCATCCTCCCCTTTTCCTCCTTTTCCCCTCCTCTAAATTCTCTTTTTTCTTTTTAGGGTACCATATTTTCTTAGTCACTCAAGAGCTTTAACTCCAAGACACCTTTGACATTTCCTTCTCACTCTTACTCCCATGAGCCAACCATTTAATAATAATGATGATGTAATTATTAATAATAATAACAATAATAGCTAACATTTACATAGCACTTACTCTATAGCAGGCACTATGCTAAGTGCTTTATAAGTATCTTATTTGATTCTCACAACAACCCTGGGAGATAGGTACCATTATTACTCACATTATACAGATGAGGAAACTGAGGCAAACACAGGTTAAGTGAGTTGCCCAGGGTCACGTAGCTGGTAAGCATCTGAGGCTGGATTTAATTTCTGGTCTTCCTGACTCCAGGTCCAGCATTCTATCCACTGCGTCACCCAGAAGTATTGCTGATCTTCCCTCCACATCTCACATCTGTTTGGTTTTCCCAGCTCACATGGCCATCAGACTGGTTCTGTGCTTCATCACCTTCTGCACATAGACTCTTATAATAGACTCTCGTACAGATTTTCCCTCTTGCAGTCTCTAGTCCACACCTCCATCTCCTTCCACCTCCATCCATCTTCCATATGGTTGCCAAATAATTCCCCTAAGGCATAGATCTGACCATGACGTTCCCTCATCACCTCAGTGGTTCCCACCTCCAATTCCCAATTCACTCAAATATTCAATTCAGTTTTTAAAAATTATAACCCCATACATACACCACGCAATAAAGAGTATAAAAATAAACACTCAGTCTGATTTTTAAGGCTCCAAACTACCTTTCCAGTCTCATTACACAATCTAAGGTGTAGTGGATAGAGTGACTGTTGGATTTAGAGTTAGAAAGACCTGAATATGAATCCTGCCTCAAGTACTTACTAGTTGTAGAATGCTGGACAATTCAATTGACCTCTCTAGGCTTCAGTTTTCTGTGTGTAATGTAAGGGAGTTTGACTCATAGACCTTCAAGGTCCCTTCCAGATCTATCCATATGAAGAGCTATTATTCTAACCTGTCTTTCCAGCCTTATTTCCCATTACTATTCTTCAAGAATTCTGTCAAGTCTCTAGACAAAAATGTGCCTACTAGCTATCCTCTGAACTTGCTACTACTTCACTCACCTTCATACATTCACAAAACAAAACAAAAAAGTTCATCCCCAGTGCCTGGAATATACACTCTTCTCATCTCTACCTCTCACGATCTTACTCTTACCCGAAGGCTTGTTTTTGGTGACAACTCCTTTATAAAGCTGACCCTGATTGTACCAATTGTTACTTCTCCTTGCTTAAATATCAAAACTGAAAGAAAAAAATACAAGGGAAAAATAAATGGTTTTAGAAGGATAAATCTGATTATTAATTAATGAATAGCTCTTTAAAAATGATTGAATCCAAACAGATCCAAAAATGAAATCTTCTATACCTTTTAAGAAAAAAAAAACAATCTTTCTGCCAAATAGATTTTTTTCTTCTTTAGTAAACTGCAAACTCCTTGAGGGCAGAGATTATTTCATTTTAAAAAATATTTATGGCACCTTGTATATGACCATAGATTTAGAATTGGAAGGGATCTTAGATGTCATATAACAAAGGACCTCATTTTACAGAGACCCAGAGAGGTTAAGTAATTTGTTGTTTCTATGTAAAATAATGCTGAGATTTGAAATCAAATCCTCTAACTCCAAAATCAACAGATTCAATAAACACTTATTGAACTGGATTAAATACAGACTTCATGGCATTAAATAGTTTTTATGAGGTAAATATAGTTTTGAACCCCAAACTTGCCAAAGATAAGGCTAAAAAAGTGAACTATAGGTCAACAATTTTTCATGAATATTTAAATTGTTCAAAAATACATTATTTCATATCTGGATATTCATATCTGGATTACAAGAGCTCTAGGCCTAAATATTTTTCTACCATTTCTGTAGCAAAGGAGTTTAGCTAATGCAGGGATGATGGCCTGAGAAAGACCTCAAGTTTTGGGGGAATGGAGGTCCCAGTGAGGATAAAGAACAGAGTTAGGGTTTGGAAAGCATAGTAAAAGAAGGAATAATAGAAGATTATGATCAGATAAAGGAATTTTAGAGTTCATGAACATGGGATTGGATCATTTATGGATGACGACAAGCTCACGGCTATGACTATCTCCGTGTATAGCTGAGGCAGAGTAGAGGAGGAGGAGTCATGCAAATTGAATAGATGGAAGAACTGGGAAGTATGGGTATTTATGTGAGCATCAAGTTGTACATTGAATTACCCTAACATGAGGGCAGAAGTTGGAATGGAAAGACTATGAACCAGGCACTGAACTTATTTTTTTTTTAAATAAAGAATATCCTAGTATATCCAGAGTACCTTTCTGGGTCTCAAAAAGATTCAGTGGGAGAAGCTGACAGCTATTGTACTTTAAACTCTTCACAGCTCTGCTGCTCAAGAATCAATGCAGAACTGGAGAAAGGATGCAGAAATAAGTAATAGAGCAATGAAGTGTCTGTGGAAGGCGTTCAGGCTGAAAGGCTCACTGTTTAAAGAAGTAAACTCAAAAGTTCTCTTTCCCCCTTGCTGATAGATCCATCTAGGGTATTTCTGCACAAGTCCCTTGGAGAAGAATTTACCCACCAGGAATGGAGTGCTAGTTCTTGACTCTTTATGGACTTGATACAAGTGCTTTGTGGTTCTCTATTATGTAAGTAAAACTTTTTTTTTTTTGTCTTGTGAGCCATACTCTTTAAAAGAGGAAATTGGTGGTTACCCTTGGATTATTCAAATTCCTAAGTCCCATTTGGGTGGAGGGAATGATCAGAGAATCAAGAGTCCCCCTTCTGCAAGCATATCTAACCCTGATAAGAGGGAACATCTGACATAAAGAATTACTCTTCATTCCTATCACGAAACTCAATCTCCCCAACCAAACTCCCCAACTCCTTGAAATCAGGAGTCACTTGTCTTGATCTTATATCATACCTATGAAAAGTTAAAAAAAAAATAAGGGTAGACTTAAAGGAAGAAGCATTCATTAGAAGTCTACTCTGTGTGCCAGACACAGTACTAAGCACTTTGTAAATATTGTTTCACTTGATCCTCACAACAATCCCATGAGGTAGGTACTATTATTATCTTCATTTTATAGTTGAGGAAAGTGAGGCAAACAGAGATCACATACCCACTGTACCACTTAACTGCCTTGACAATTCAAGACAGTAATAGAAAAGGATTGGCAGATATCCCAAGGTAGTACATAAATAATCGCCCATTGAATTCTATTAATCAAGAAGTGCCCCCAGAGTTCAGTGAAAAGTGAAAGTGCTGTAAGTTGGAGTTGATGAGACCAACAATCAGAAGAAGTAGAGTCTGAGTTGGGTCATAAACAAGGTAGAATCAGATGATAGTGATTAATTGGTAAACTTGGGGTTGACTTAGAGTATACACAGTCAGTGATCACTGTCACATGACCCTCTTGTTTCTCTTACACCAATGACCTCAGTTTGTTTGCTATCTGAGGAAGTTAGTAACTATCTTATAGATAACATTAGAAGTTTTTATAGTATTTGTGGATTTGAAGGTTCAGAGGAAAACAAAAACCTAATGTCCTTATAGAATATGCAACCGAAGACTCCCACGTTGGAGTCTGGAATTCTCTGTCCCCTCTTCTCCTCTCCTGGAATCCCTAGTTGCCTTCAAAAGTCAGCTCAGGTGCCACCACTC
Source organism: Vombatus ursinus (assembly GCF_900497805.2). NCBI lineage: Eukaryota > Metazoa > Chordata > Mammalia > Diprotodontia > Vombatidae > Vombatus > Vombatus ursinus. Next base: position 35,929,275 of record NW_020954590.1, on the reverse strand, counting down.
ACCCAAGACCTTTTCTGATCACCCCAGGAATTAGTGTTCTCTCCTTTCCACCCCACCCCCCAATTACTTTGTATTTACTTATCTACTAACTAGTAGAATGTAAGTTTCTTGAGGGCAAGACATTTTTGTTTTTATACACCTAAGGCCTCTCAAAGTGTCTGGCACAAGTGCTTATTAAATCCTTGTTGGAATAGACTGAATTCAAGATAATACTAATAAGTGAATTTGAAAAATTTTCATAGGTGAAAAGAATGATGTTCAGGATAATATCACCCTAGGACCCAGGTTCAAACTCCTATTCTGCCCCTATGCAAACTTCTATCATATGTAAGATAAGAATAATGATACCTTATCTAGATGCTTTAGGGAGTTTCTGAGAAAAGTTGACGATAGATATGAAAATGCTTGCAGAGCTTAGAAGATATTAATAGTAAAACTTTTTGAGTCCTCCAGAGTTGCATCCAAAATGAAGTTTAAAATAAGAAGTTACTATTATGAGTACGATTTCCCTGATCTCTTTGGATTTCCCCAATTCTGGTCTGGGATGAGGTCTTTCTTATCTTCGGCATTAGAAGCTGTCCCAGAAAGGTCACTTGGCTCTGACTGTTCTATTTGTAAACATGTAGCTGCCTGAGTCATAAGATGCTGTGGAGAAGGCAAGCCTTTCCCTTTAATGAGCCAATAGCATCTGGGCCTCCAGCCCTGGCTTTCCTTAGGAGTCCTTGGACAACAAAGGGTGACACTGTCTCCCCGAACCCAGCTGTTAGCCTAAGACTTTTCTAGAGAACTAATAATTCAGTCCCAGTGAAAGTTCCTCTTTGAAATCCTTTACAGAAAGTGATTTTTCTTTTTGCACTGGAATATCAACATGGTACAGGCAGAGACACGTTTACATCAAATTTTAGAGGGCTCCCAGACTAGGAGCAAAAGCAGGAGCAGAAAATAATTCAATTGCCTCCAACTCCCCTCTTTCCACAGTTAGTCTGGGTGGAGGTGACAGAGGGTGGCATAAAGTCCATTGTACTGGGATCCCGAGCTTGTTTTCATTTGGGTTTTGTACGTTTGGTAAATAAGCATTCATTTCTTTCTAATTTATCAGCAATTAACTGAGTGTAGTCATCTCTGATAATGTTGACTTTTCTGGCCTTTGTTTCTCTTATTGATATTTTAGGGAACATAGGCTTGCTTTCTCTTTTGAAAAAAATTAGATCTGCTAATTGGTTATCAATTTTGTTGGTCTTTCCAAGACAAAACAAATCAGCTCTTGGTTTTATTTTTATCATGTTGTTTTCTAATTTTCAGTTGTATTCATCTCAGCTATTATCACTGTTTATTGCCCTGGTTTTTTTTCTAAGTTTTTTTTAAGTCACCTCCTAAGTTTTCTTTCACTTTCATGCTAATACAGGCCATCATTAGGGTTATTTTAAGACTTAATCATATGATAGGTTGTTGTTGCTGTTGAGTTGTGTCTGACTCTTCATGATCCCTTCTGGGATTTTCTTGGCAGAGATACTGTGATGGTTTGCCATTTCCTCCTCCAGCCCGTTTTACAAATGAGGAACTGAAGGAAACAGGGTGAAGTGACTTGCCCACAGTCACACATCTAGTAAGTGTCTGAGGCCAGATTTAAACTCAGGAAGATGAGACTTCCTGATTTCAGGTCAGGTACTCTATCCACAGAGCCACCTAGCTGCATGGATGATAGGTAAGGAAACTTCCTCTAACAATTCTGTTGGTACCTTTTCTGCAATTTCTAGTCTTAGAGAACTGTGTGGAGCAGAGGTGTCAAACATGCTGCCTGCAAAGCTCCTGAGTGAAAACCAGAATAAAATGTAATTGGGAAGTATTTAACAAAATGAATAAAAATACAATAAAACAGATTACTTTACATTTTAAAAGTAAGTCACTATACATTCACCAGCAATTCTTATATATGGTAGCCACTGTTTCTATTTGAGTTTGACTCCAATGGCCTAAAGCACTGAGGTGAAATGACTTGACCCTACAATGCAAAGGGACTTACTTCAATCTAGGACCTCTTGGCTTCAATGACAGTTCTCTACCAATATGACATGATATATTTCATTACTTAACCATAGGATTATAAAATGTTAGCACTAGAAGGAACCACCTTGGAAGTCTAATTTAACTCCTTCATTTTAAAGATAAAGAAACTTATCTTCAATATGATAAATCTATTCTTGAGATAATAATATGCTTGGATTCAGTATCTACCTTCTGAAATTCAAAGAATGAATCTGAAAAATATTTAAATTTTAGCATGTATTATCAATTAATTTAATGATTGTTTTCAGTCATATCCAACTTTTCATGACCCCATTTGAGATTTTCTTGGCAAAGATACTGGAGTGGTTTGCCATTTCCTTCTCCAGCACATTTGAGGAAACTTAGGTAAACAAGGTTAAGTGACTTGCCCAGAGTTACACAGCTAGTAAGTCTCTGAGGCCAGATTTGAACTCAGGCTTTCCTGACTCCAGACCCAGTGCTCTATCCAATGTGCCACCTAGCTGCCCCTAATGGTTATAATAATTAACTAATAATATTAATGAATAAGAAGCAGCATAACATGGAGCCTGGAAGACCTGATTTCAAGTCTATACCTGTGTGGTCACGGGAGGTAAATCAACCTGTCAGTGCTTTAGACACCATGATATGACTGCCAGTTACAGACAAGTTTGTATCTATAGCAGGGCAGGGAGATCCCACATTGCACCAGAGGTGTCAAACTTGCTGCCTAAGGGCCTCAAGCTGCCTGCAAAACTCCCCAGCCAGATTAAAACAATTGGAAAATGTTTAACAAAATAAACAAAAATATAACAAAATATAGATAATATTAATTACTGTTTTTCTAAGTCAATATGTTACCCACAGGGATCTGTTTCTATCTGGGTTTACTATATCAATGAACTTCACAGGTCAGGACCAAAGAAAATTAATAGACTATTGAAGTATTATTAATTAAATATTTAAATGATTGCCTAGTGTTTAGTATATGCTTTAATTAAAATATTTTCTTATCCATTTAGGTTTATGCTTCCTGATTGTCCCTCGCATTCTAACATTTGAGAGGTGGTTTTAAAGAACATAAAGATTGTGCCTTATTCGTTTTTTGTTTCCCCAAAAGTAACTGGCACAGTGCCTTTGCACATAGTTATCATTTTAAAAGTTGCTGGGGAGGGAAAGCAGTGACTGTCTTGAGCTCTCTCCCAAAGCCCTCCAAATACCTAAAAAAATGGCTCTAAACAAATTCTAAAGCAGCAGAACCCACAAAGAGACAGAGTGAAACAAATTTCCAGCCAAAGACAGCCTGCATGGTTGATTGGAAAGGTATATCGCCCCAGGCGGGGAGAGCAGCGCAGTTCGGTGTGGGCACGTAGGCCACGGCAACCCTGGAGCAGGCCTCAGAGGACTGAATTTCAGGCAGCTGTGGCAGTTTCCAGACTTCTCAACCCCTGAATGCCAAAGACAACTTAGAAGGTCAGTGGGAAAAGTCCGGGACTGCGGTGAGAGAGGAGCTAGGTCTCAGCCTCAAGTCTCGAGCACGGCCCCGGCCCGTGGCTTTTTCCTGAGCTTCAGCCCACAGACTGAGGGGGAATCAAGTGGCTGATCAGAGGGGGATTGC
>NW_020954590.1:35923484-35925622 GCF_900497805.2 Vombatus ursinus | reverse complement strand
GGGAGAGATAGAAGGGAAGGTAGACTAGGAGAAGGGGTATTCAGAATGCATGCCATCTTGGGTGCAGTTAAATGGGGTGAAAATTTGGAACTCAAAATCTTGTGGAAGTAAATGTTAAAAACAAAAAAATAAATAAAAATTACCATAATTAAAAAAAAATAAAAGGAATTGTTGAATGGACAAATGAAAGCAGCCTCAAGCCACTGGTGAACCACTTGTCTATTTCTACATGCATAAGCACAGCCATGATACAATTACATCCTATGTCACACATGCACACTTCACAATCAGCTTTGTTCTTGCAGATGAACTCTTGAGTATTTTCAAAGTCTATGCAAGATTAGATGCTGCAGTAGGAAAGGAGATTAACGTTGAAGTTGGTGATAAGGAACTGAGGTGGTGGGTTCACTTGGAAACCCAAGGTAAAACTCCTGGGATACCTGTACTACGTTCAAAGCAGCATTCTTATAGAACAAATATGTATATGTGTTGCGTTGGGGGTGCCAGAGAAAAGATTTCCATTGAAATAACAGGGGAAATATGTTTAGAGCCTCAGAGCTGCGAAAAGCAACATAAAGGTTTGAGACTCTAAAACAGTTCAGATAGCTTTGGTCAAAGACATTCTCCATAGTCACGCACAGGCACTCAATCTATCAAACAGAGATAAATATTTTCTTTCTTTCCAGTTCTAAAATAGACCCAGATACTTAAGCCCAAGAGATCCATGGTTCATTTCTTATTTTAATCTTCCTGCTAATGAATAACTCCTTTTGGCTTATATTATACCACAATAGTCAAATAAGTAACTTAAAGGATACAAAATTGAGTTACTAGCCTGTTCTCATTTAAAAATATATATATACTTTGTGACCCTGGCAAGTCATTTAACCTCAGTTGCTTCAGCAAAAAGCAAATATATATATATATGTTTATATGTGTATATATATATATACACACACACATACATACACACATATACATATATACATGTGTTATATGTGTGTGTATATAGATATATAATTTAGCTTTTTCAAAATGCCATTGCGTTTTGGGAATTATTTTGTTTAAAGCACCAATCCTTACAGAGATCTGTAAAGAATCTGAGATACGGAGAGCTTAAATGAAATGCAGTTCAGGGCTAGCACCAGGGTCTCTCAATTTCTAGCCATAGGCATTTTCCACTAGAGGCCTCCCCCCAAGGCTAGCTGGCTAGCCCAAACAAATCCCAAACAAATGTGTGGGGGGGGGGGGACTCTTGTGATATAGTTTATCCCTTCATATTTATATTGTCAGTTGCTTCCCAAATCTCTTACCAAAAGTCATATCTTTGTTGAATTTCTAACATTGATTCTATTAGAGGAAAAGAAGCTGTGTCAACACTATGAGCCCAGCTATTCAGAAACTGTTTCTCACCAGCCAGTTATTCTCTCTGTTCCTAGAAAAGGAAAATCAAGTCGTTCATTGTCAATTCTTCTTCTTGAGGAAACAGGACACATTATGAAGCCCTTTAAAAATACTTTGTTTCCACCAAACACATGTGATACAATCAAAGAAGGGAGTTCACATCTTTCCCAGAGCTACTGCCTAATGAAAAGTTGGTATTTATTGCTGATTGCCCTATGATCTTGGGCCCCCATCAGGGACATGCCTTTGTAGCAGCACTAACCTGGCAGTCATAGAATCTGGGTTCAAATCCTATCTCTGACATATACAACCTGTGTGATCTTGGCCAGTCATTTACTCTTCTTGTGCCTCAGTTTCCTCAACTGTAATATGAGGGGATTCATCTCTTGCTTCCAGCTCTAGAATCTCATAGTAGAATTGAACCCTATGTCTCAATAGGTTCAGGATCGGTTATTGCTAGTACAAGAACTCCTTCCCATCTGCAATTTAGCAAATCAAATATTCTTAAACTGAGTTAAGAAAAGGTCTGTGAACTTGAGTTTTAAATATTTTTATAAATATTATAAATATTTTATAATATATTATTATAAAACTTAACACTGACACATAGTCAGCACTTAATAAATGCTGGTTGACTGTTTTAATGTAAGTGGTTTCCTTTCCTTTGTAATATGTATTTTATTTTATGCATTTTAAAACATTATTCTGAGAAGGGGTTCATGGGCTTCTTCAGT
>NW_020954590.1:35921550-35923468 GCF_900497805.2 Vombatus ursinus | reverse complement strand
ACACACACACACACACACACACACACACACACACACACACGTTAAGAATCCCTGTAGTAATCTTAAAGCTAGGAGTCTGAAATTTGTCCCTGGTCACACGAGGAGGATTTGAACCCAAGTCTTCCTGGCTCCAGCCCCAACATTGGGCCACTGGGTTTCTCTTTGTTTTGTCCTATAAAAACTCCAAATCTCCCTAACAATACAAACCAGAGTATGTGCTCTCTCTGTATTTTGCCTACAAAGGCATTTTTAAAAATTTGTTTTGTGCAGGGCCGGGCAGAGTAGTATTGTTTTGGAGGCAGTATCAGCAGGAGCAGATAAACTAATCTTTCAATGGGCTGACCACAGTGTTTAACACACGGACCGTGAAACAGGTTATTCGATGCTAGCCTCTAGCAGGAATGAGGCCTGGCTCATGGCCCTCCTGACCTCCCACATCCTTTTCTCACATAGACCTGAAAGCCAGTTGAGGTTCCAAAGACAGTAACTGACCCTGTCCTCAGCAGCACATTATAGACTTAGGGGGATAAAGAGCCCAGATACAGCACAGAAGCTAGAGACTTGGAGCTCTATGGGTGTGTATTTTAGCTGGTCCCTGCCCAGATTTCTCAAGATCAGTAAATATACCCATAGCCAGTGCTCCGGGACTGTCCCTCTTCAGCTGTTAGCATGTAATCCATCAGGCCCAGCATTCCACCAGTGGGCTGCTGCTTCTGCTGCTGGGCCCAGCCTGCATTTCAGATGGTCTCACAAAAATAGTCCAGGAGCCCTGGAGGGGGCACTTCTGGCCCTGCTCTGGTTGTGCTCAAAAAAGCTGAGGGTGTGAGGAAGGAGAAGACTCTGTGGGAGTCCCTTGATGGAATCCTGTATCTAGAGGCCTAGAAGGTGTGTGTGTGTACTCAGATAGGTGCTTTAGCATCAGTGCCTCCCCGGGATAAAGGGGATCTGAATTATGTAGAAGGACAAGAGAAGAAGAACTCTCACCAGAGGGAAATAGAACTGCTGGACCTTGTAAAATATTTGTAATTCAGGAAAAATTAACCCACTTTCACACATACAGGCTCTATAACCCTGGACAAGTCAATTAAACTCTCCACGTTCTGGGCTAGTCTCTAAGGCTCTCAAAGAAGGTACTAATTTGCATTGGTTGGGGGAGTTTCTTCTTATGGGAGTTCCTTACACCAAAGAAATCACAGGTCTTTGTCTAATTTTAGAAAAAAACTGTGAGGAGGGCAAAGGTCTAAAGAAACCCTATAATCATTTTTTAAATGTTGCTTAGATGTCTCTGGTCTCCAATAATCCACACCAATAATAAATACACAGATAGAATGCTAAGGCACTGAGCCATTTCCTTGATATAGTGCTCAGGGTCTAAGTACCCTTTCCCAAATAAGCAAACCATATAAGTAACATTTGGGAAGGGCTACTCACAATTTTAATTTAGTGGAGAAGGATTAAGGAAGCCAGGGGATTGGAGCTAGGAAGGAGGGGTGGGGAAAGATGGATGGGGTGAGGAGGGGGTGGAGAAAGATGCTTTCTGAATCACTGAGCCAGGACCAAAATTGAGGAGGCAGCTGACAGTGAAAGCTGCCACAGGATTCCTGAGAGCAGCTGAGACAGCTGGGGAGAAGGTCTGGGACCTTCAATTTGGACTCAGTTAAACCCTTCAAGTGGGCAATGTTTAGCTCGAAGGAAAGAGTGCAAACAAGCATTCATGAAACAAACTGGGTTTACAGGCAGTATGGAAATATAGAAAGAGCAATGGATTTGGAATCAGAAAGCCTGGGTTCAAATCCCAGCCCTACCACAAACTACTTATCTGTGTAACACTAGGCAGGTCACTTCACCACTCTGTGCCTCAGTTACCTCATCAGTAAAATGAGGGAGTTGGACTAGATGGCTTCTAATGGCTCTTCTG
>NW_020954590.1:35900694-35921517 GCF_900497805.2 Vombatus ursinus | reverse complement strand
ACACACACACACACACACACACACACACACACACACACAGTCAGTCAATCAGTCAGTCAGTTAGTTAGTCTACCAGGGTTCTAATTTCCTTTACCTGATTTCCCTGAAACTGCTTGATTAAGTGATTGGTTAGGCACGCACGCGCATGTGCGCACGTGTGTGTGTGTGTGTGTGTGTGTGTGTGTTTTGATAGCCATTGTTAGACTCTCCTATGCTTCCCACCATTTCTACCCCCTCAGAATCCCTCATTCCCTTCAAAGTTCGGCCCAAACACTACCTCCTCCATAATGTCTTTCTTGATCCCCATTTTCAACTCCTATTGCTTCCCTCTCAAAAAATCATCTTGTTTATTTTACATGTAATTATTTTTCATATTTAAGTATGTATACTTGTCTTCCCCTAGAACCATGAAGTGCAACTCTGAACATGCTCCATGAATTTGGATGTGTATAGAAATAGGAAATAGGAAATAGGAAAAGCCACAGACACAAAATTAAGGTCAGAGGACAATGCCTTTGTCCTCCCTCTTCTTCTTGATACCCTCTTCTGTCTAGATTTTCAGGGTATCACTCTCTCCTGGGTCTTCACCTCTCCCCACAGTTCCCAGAGAAAGATATTTCTTTTTCTACCATTTGTAGAAATAAATCCAAGCAAAGGGGCCAATGGTATCAGAAGATCTAATATCCAGTACTAGGCACACCATTGTGGTGCTATGATACAAAAGCAGTATAATGTAGTGTAAAGGGTATCAGACTTGGAGTGAGAAAAGTTGCCTCAGATACTTCTTAGCTTTATGATCCTGCGCAAGTCACTTAAATTCTGTCCTTCATTTTTCTATTCTGTAAAATTGACAGCCTCCATAGTCTATTCCAGGAGAGGAGAGGAGAGGAAAGAAAACGTCCAGAGCCATGAGTTGGAGTGTTTTGTTCGTGGAACAGCAAGGACTTGAGAATCATCAGTGTAGAGGTGATAATTAAATCTATGAGATCTAATGAAGTCACCAATTGAAGTAGGGTAGAATGAGGAGAAAACAGGGCACAGGACAAAATTCTGTGGGAAACCAATGATTAGTAGGCATGACCTGGAAGAACATCCAGCAAAAGAGGATGAGGAGCAGTCAGAGAGGTAGGAAGAAGAGCCAGGAGAGAGCGATACCCTGAAAATCTAGACAGAAGAGGGTATCAAGAAGAAGAGGGAGGACAAAGGCATTGTCCTCTGACCTTAATTTTGTGTCTGTGGCTTTTCCTATTTCTATTCATTTTCATAGAAGACACAAAGAATCTTGGGGTTGATAAATTGGGGCTGGAAGAGGCAAATCCAAAGAGTCCTTGGCAGTTTTCTGGAAGGGGACCTACCTCTAAGCTGATGCTAATCACATGCAAGTTAGCAATCAGAAATTAAGCAGGGGGCCACAAGGAATTTCTAACATTTAGTTAGAATGAGTCCACTGACAGTGATTCTGCCTTTGGTGAGAAGGCAGTAGGGATTTAAAGAAGGACTAAAGAATAAAGGTTTTAGGGGGTAAATGTTTTATTGCTACTTTTTTGGCTATGATATTTCATAAAATGCCTTTGTTTTAAACCAAATGTGTCCTCTGGTGGTCTTTAAAAGGCAAATACACTGCAGAGGGCTTATGAGCTATGGTTTTGAGTGAATGTGGAACATTGTTTTAGGGCCTATTAAACTATGACTGCCACGATTCAATCCATAGTGACTGGTTTGTGGTTTCTATGACCTTTCTCTGCTTTACGTATTGATATGTTTACATCTTACAATTTTGTAATAATGTTACACTTCCTTAGATGGATAAAAATTAATTTATAGTTTGCTTATATATGTATATACACACACATACACACATAGGCATACAAATACGTATATGTGCATCTATCTCTATACAAAGGAAGAAATTAATTAGTAAGACCTTTCTCCCCTTTCTAGATCTTTCTGTACTAGAAGTTTTTTTTGTCTCTTTCCCCTATAGATTCTGAATTATCATCTATATATAGAATCTCAAGGGAAAAGACTATAAATACTTTACAGAAGGGCGTTTGATATTTACTTGAGAGAATAACCCAAAGCCAGCATCCTGGCACTGATAAGTACTTTCTGCCTGTTTCAACAGCACGACTCCCAAAGAAGACTCATGCCCATCTTAATTGGCTCCTATACAATATATATCCTGTTGTTTTTACCCCAGAAACTAGCCAAGATAATCACCACCTGTTTCTCTAATTATAAGTTCATAGATGTGCCCACATGGGCCCAAATAGTCCTGTAGCACCTAGGATCATAGAGAAGAGCCTTCACATCCCCCTTGCTAGCTAACCTTGAATATATTGGGAAACAACCAGATTCCACAGGCTTATTCCCCTCAATCAATTACTGTGATCAAAGATCCCATAGCATAGATCTGGAAACGGAACAGATAATAACTTAGAGATAATAACTACCAATCACTATCCTGGAACCACCCAAAAGGAGGGACCATCCCTAATACACATCAAAGATGAGAATTTTGCTGTGCAAAAATGTAAAGATGGGAAGCCATTTCTGGAGATGCCACACTACCACCACCATCCTCTCCCATTTGGATGCAGATTTGGAGATCTCTTTTGAACGCAAGTCTTTTGTAGGCTTTCTCCTCCTCCTTTCCCTGCTATAAAGACTGAGCTGCCACACAATCATCCTTCCAGAGAGATCTTTGACATGAAAAGGAAGAACGGAAATGTGTGGGAGAAACTAATCAAGAGACCTTTAAAAGCTCCTGGAACTCACAGAGAGCTATCATTCAAATTGCTGTAATAAGTGGCCCTAATTCAACACAAATGACTAGGGTAGTCTTGTCAGATATACGTAACATGCAATCTAGGGGTTTCCTCAAGGTGCGACAAAATTCTGATGTCTAGGAAATTTAAGCAGAAACTGAGACTTTTTCCAGAACTATAGCTGTTGCACAAAAATGAAATTTTGTTGGCAAAGGCTCCTATAAGAAGACCTAAAAAAGGTGGTAGAGCTCTCACACTTAAGGCATTACAGCAGAAAGAAGAGACATAAATAATATTGGCCTGACAAATATAAAACTAATGATGAAACACTTGCCACCATCTATATATTCAGGTTCATGGTCTATTTCTTGGTGTTTTGTTCTGATGGGCATTACAAAAGCACCCTGGGAAAAGAACCTGGTTCTTTTCTTTTTCTGCACTGTCAGTCATGTGTTTCTGTTAAGACTTTGTGAGACCTTAAAGGGTTTACTTTAAATGGCAGAAGGGAAAAGAGAGAAGTCAGATGTCATATTGGACCTCTACCTTCAAACAGGAAAGGCACTTGGCTAAACATTGACTCTATCAAGACAAAAATTGTCTTGACCTCAAAGGGCTTAAATGTAACATGGTTGACTGTGGTCCAGCTCTCTAAGGGTCAGACCTGTTACATCTCCTCCTGAAGGTTCTCCAGTACCCTGAAGTATTTTGAATGTCTTTTTCCTCTGTCATTGGCTCAAGCCCCCTCTAGCTAATGTTCTCCCTATTTTTAGTAGGCCAATAAATAAAACACCTTTTCCAATTAAGTGCTTAACATTGCATAGCTTTTACAAAGGAATATTCGTTTCAAAGACATGGTGAGAGCAACGGTATAAACATTCTCCCCAACACTTTGCGGGTTATGATCACACACACTCCTACCCCACACTGCCATCTTGGTATCTGAGGACAGGGAAGAGGCTCAAAACTTAGCTCTGTTCCTACATAGCATTGCTTCCATTAAGTTCACACCCAAAGGCAGCACCACTAAGGCTACTGCTGGTCTGGAATACTGAAGCTCACTCCAGATGATCACTCTGTGCTCCTGGAGACCTCCCTGTTGGGATGGCTACAGCACCCAGCCTGGATTCCCGAAGTCCCAGCTTCCTAAGAATCTCTTCCCCAGCCTTGGAAACTCCCAAGGTTGGAGGTCTCACTACTCACTTCTAGAACAGAAAGGACCAACGACTCAAGCCAATTTCTTTTTTTTTCAGGTTATACACATACAATTGTTTTAAACATATTTCCACATTAGTCATGCTGTGAAAGAAGAATCAGAACAAAAGGGAAAAACAAGAAAGAAAAAACAAAAAAAGACAAAATAGTATGCTTCAAACTGCATTCAGACTCCAAAGTTCTTTCTTTGGATGTGGTTAGCATTTTCCATCACGAGTCTTTTGGAATTGTCTTGGATCATTGTATTGCTGAGAAAAGCTAAGTCTATCATAGTTAATCATCACACAATGTTGCTGTCCAGGCCAATTTCTTGCAGGCCATATGGCTTTGGGCAGTGAGTGTGGTGAGAGAAGCATAACATTAGGCCCTCTCTTTACAACATGGCATCGCTAGACTTGAGTGAAGGAGTCACTTCACTCCCCCACATGAAAATATAGCAAAAAGAGAAAGCCAGAGATGAATCAGGTCCTTTTGAATACCTCAGCAGTTCTGCTGCACAGTCAATGGAAAAAAGATTCCTCCCAATCACATCGTACGGCACCTGAAACCGATTATAGAATATGCACACATTCCCTTTCCTCACACACCATAATGATTCTCCTGGAAGCAACTCCTTAGCATCCTCATGTGGAGCAACTATCTTAGCAAACCAGGGTCTACATATGTGTCAGACTTCCATTACACATACTACAGGGGGAGGCAGCATGTATATAATGTATACACACAAATACACTCATGTTATATGCAAAAAAAATACAAAATAATTTCAGATGGAAAACACTAACAGGCTCTGGGCTCTATTTCTCACTCTTCAGACTTTGCCACACCATACCTTAGCTTCCTTCTTACCCTGTAACATCCATTTGTCCTTGGGGTCCCTTTCTCCCATTGATGAGCTCCTCATGGAATCTTCATTTTGAAGAAGGACCCCAATCCATCCTTTATTCCTCTCCCAGCTCTGCTTCTGACTTTCTCCACATTAGAATGGATGCATCTTGAAAGGAGGAACTATCTTGGTTTTTGCTTTTATTTGTATCTCCAGCACTTAGTACAGGGTCTGGCACGCAGCAAGCACTTACTAAATGCTTGTTGACTGTTAACTGACTGATTATGAGGGGATCAGGGAAGCTGTTATGCTGGAGACGATATTTGAGCTGAGGTTTGAAGGAAATTAGTGATTCTGAGAGGTGGTGGCGAGAAGGAAAAGCATTCCAAGCATGGAAGACAGTGAGTGCAAAGGCATGGAGATGGGAGATAGTGCCCATGTTTGAGGAACAACAAGGCCAGTTTAGTTGAAGAGGACTTAAAATACCCACTTAAAATTGCATAGGCTAGGGCTTGGAAATCCACTAAAAAGGATTAGAATAACTAAGGAAATGCTCAAGGAAAGAACTCATGTCAGGTATCTCCTAGAAACCTCATCATGGAGAGGTAGGGGCTGGAAGGGTCTGCCTGGAAGAGGGTAAACTTCACCCAGAGTTCACCAAATTCCCACGCTTTGACCTTGAAGGACTTGCACAGAGAAGCCAAGCCAGCCATTAGACAATAATTAGAATCAGGACAGAGTACTCTTCAAAATTCCATTCTGGACCATCCAATCATGTAGCAGAATGATGATGGCCTGTAACCATTGCTCACCTGAAGATTATAAGTTGATGGAAGAGATGGGGTGGGGTACAGAGGAGAGTTATTGACCAAATTATGTGAGAGAAGGATAAGTTGGCACCTGCCAGAGAGACAGAGAGCAATTGGCACAATAACCTTAATCCTATCTGGAATTCCTTCACTATTATCCTCACCTCTTCCATTTCTGGAGCAGGGAAGCTGATCTTTTACCTGTCTGCCAAAAATTTCCTCTTTTTCCCTCTAATCCTGTAGGCAGAGGGGTATGGAAGGTCAAGAAAAGTTTTGTGCCTTTCTTGGCTGCCAGCCAAAACAAGTTGGCATTTGAAGTTTATTTCTTTAATTGCCTATTTTCATTTCTATGCTATTTTCAATAGTGATTTAAAATTAGGTGGTCATCTACTATGAGTTTATTAGACCATGGATGCTTGGAATAGGATAGAGAAATGGGGAAGCCAAAGCCCAGTGAGAAGAGGAGATTTAGATTTTTTTTTAATAATATAGTCTTCATGGAGGTAGAATCAACAAGAGAGAGTGAATTCATTAATAAAAATAGTTTTCCAGAGTGTCTATGCATAACTATATGCTGAAGTCATATACATTTTCCTTTTGACAGAGAAATAGAGAAGCTGATAAATGAGTCAAAAAGCCACAGGGTATAAAGTTTGGAGCCATTTTTGTCTGAGGGCACTTTGGCACTGCAGAAGCAGCTAAAGCTTATTGATGCTGCTACTAGGCTTAGTGGGCACTGAGGTTCCTGAGTGCACATGTAGATGCATGTGTGTACATGCACACACAAACACACACACACACCCCAAAAAACAAGTTCCCAGTTTCTCCTGGGTTCCAACTCCCTTTTGATATATGCCACTGTGTCATATGGTGCATTTGCAATCTGATATGAGTAGCAAAAAAAGCCCAGAAAAGCATCTAACTAATCACAACTGAATTGTGTGTGGAATAAACATTAACACTTTGCTACAAACAATCAAAAAGATACTGTCTTAGTAACTGCATAAAAATTATCATTTCAGATTTGATATCTGAAGTTTTGATGTCGTTCAGTTAAATTCAACCAACATTTGTAAATTGGCTTCTAAGTCAGATTTTGTGCTGGATATTGGAGATATAAAGATAGGAAACATCCCAGTCCATGCTATATCTTAGTTAAAGCAATTAGATTAAAAAAAGCTATTTAACTCGGTTCAATTTATTCACCCAACCCCCAACAAAAGGCATTTGTGTTTTAGGACTTTGAAAAATTACAAAAATTTAGAGACTGACAATGGACAATTGCTGTAGACTTTAATAGAGTATGAATGCAAACATGGAGAAATACTCTGCATTTGTAGCTCCAGAGAAACAGACAGTTCATTTAGCAGCTATCTACACATTACAATCTCCCAGGCAGCTGGAGAGGACAAAAACCCAGCTACAAAAGGCTATAATTTGTATTCATATGAACTCCATTGGATTGCATTTTAATTTCATCACTTTGGGCAAGTTCTGTTTTGTGAACCAAAAAAGGAATGATGAATCATTCAGGTCATGCCCTTTCTGAGGACAAAGTGGCCTGAGGGTCTCTTTTGACCTGGAATACTATGATTCTCTGAGCTAGCACAGACAGACTTACTCAATGTTTGCTAAGTTGAAATGAACACCTGAGCTTGCTACAAGTTTTTCAAAGTCCAAAGGATGAGAAGGGACCAATAAAACACTGCACAATTCTGCTGTTGAAGATTGTAGTTAGAGCAGATTTCTGTGAGTTACTGTTTTCAGTACCAGTCTTTAAGTAGAGTCTCAAATGTCATGTTCTGAGATGATTCAAACTAACAGTTAGAGGAAGGCCCATCCTTTGTAATGTCTTTGCAGAAATAAATACTTTTTCTTAGAAAATAGAGGGGGAAATGCAGATTTAATTCTGGCAGAGATGTAGACAGTAGATCACTGACACAAAGCAAGAAGGAAGAGCAGAGTTAGACTTGTTGGAGGAAATTGCTAGGAGAAAAGCATACCTGTATTTGTAATAAAAGTTTTCGTGAAAGGAGCCACATAACCAAACAAACTATTAATTAAGCAGTATTCCATAAAACCAAACACAAACAATAGCAAATCAAGAGAGCAAATTAATAACTGACATTTATATAGAATGTTAAGATTTTCAAAGTACTTTACATACATTGTCTCATTTTGTCTTTGCAATAATCTTGTGAGCTAAGAACTACAAGAATTATCCCCATTTAGAGAAATAACTGGGAACTAGCCAATGAGCCCAGTCCTTGTGAGCAGGCATCAGTGTGCTAATAAGTTCATGCAAGTCCCTAAGTGGGAGAGGCTGGGGAGCCTGATTCTGGGAGAATTGTAATTACATGTGATTGGGGGGATTTGTAGCATGTGCAGATATTCTGTAACTGGTTCTGTTCTGCTAACCACATGGTGAATAGGAGCCTCTTTGATTGGCTATTTAGCCAGAACTAGGGGGCATTCTAAAGACATTAGTCTTTTGGATATTGTCCCATATCTTTAGTTACTTCTTTCTGCTGTCAGTATTCTAGTGATAGTGAGAGACATTTCTGTAAGTGAGAAAGGCCTTGGGCCCTCCCCATCTGAGGCTGACATGTGGCCTATAATGATGGATCTCCATTCTTACCCTCAGCATTTATTCTTTCATTTTAGGTGTAGATTGGAGGCTATAACCTTGTGAGTTTTGAAAGGTGTGGAAGTAGAGTCCATGAAAGGTTTTGAAGCAAGCTAATCATCATTGAGTCCCAGAAGAGCAGTCTTCAGGTCCCAGACCAGCAGTTAGCAGAGACAAAAGTATCAGGATATGAACTTGGTGGGGACAGTGCATGTAAAAACTGTGTGACATCTGAGTCCACTCTCCCTAAAGACCAACATTATAAAAATTAGTGTGCCCCCACAGTGTTGGGGAAAATGTTTGTACTTCTGTTCTTACCATTTCTGTAAAGTAAATATTTCTTTGTAAAAGCTATTTAATACTAATTAGTTAAATGGAACTGGGACAGTGAATGGATGGTTAACAGTGAAGGGAACTACACTAGAATGGGGGCTTGAGCTGATGGGATTAAAGAAAAGCTACCCTAATCTCTCAGATATACCCCTAGAACCCCGAGGGGGTGGGGAAGATGTGGCCAACTTGGCTCTAGGAAAGTGAGGCCAGGGCAATTCACTACACAGATACAGAAAGAGGGAGAGGACAGAGACAGACAGACAGACTGAGACAGATAGACAGACAGACAGACAGACAGACAGAGACAGAGATAGAGAGACAAAGAGAGAGACACACAGAGAGAGAATGGATCAATGATTATAAGTCATAAGGAGGCAAATTTGGTGTAAATATAAGGAAGAACTTTATTAATCCTGTAAAAAGGTGACTCAGAGAATATCAATAACTACCAACCTTTATGCTTACTCACCCATCTATAATAGTATGTGAATCATCTAATTATGAAGAGAGGCCATTCCCATTAATGGCATTAGTAGGGAGTAGGCAAGATTTTAAAAGTGAGATTCAATAGTGGACCACATTTTTACCACTTGATAATTAACTGAAAGAGTAAAGAACATGAGATCTCATTGCACTTATTGTTTGTTGATCATGCAGAACAATTTGATTTGGGAGAAGAAAACACTGCTTAACAGACTCTTTTACAACAAGGTGACTTCCATCTATACATTGCAATTGTTCAAGATTTCTTGAAAAATATTACAGAAATATCTCTGATTGATGATCCTCTGATGATAAACAAGCAAAGGATAAAATAAGGAAATGAATATTTGCCAAGTGTTCACCACTGTGATAAAGAAGATGCTAACACAGAATTCAGGTTTAAAGGAATTTATTTTTTTTTTGTAAATTATGAAGTCCTCCAGTTATTCCTATTTGCACATAGTATTTTACTGATTGAACCAAGCCTCAATTTTGGAACTTCCTGGGAGAGATTTTGTTTTTATTGTTGTTCAGTTGTTTCAGGTGTGTCCAACTCATTGTGACCCCATTTGGGGTTTTCTCGGCAAAGATACTGGAGTGGTTTGACATTTTCTTCTCCAGCTCATTTTACAGATGAGGAAACTGAGGCAAACAGGGTTAATTGACTTGCCCAGGGTCACACAGCAACTAATTGTTTGAGGTCAGATTTGAACTCAGGACTTCCTGACTCCAGGTCCAGTGCTCTATCTACTGCACTACCTACTTGCCCTGGGAGAGATCTACAATTACCCAAAGGATTTTGGCCTGACCATCCAAATAGAAAGAACAAGTGGATGAATAATGCCTATCACCTAGATTTCAACATGTATTTTGAGAGAGAAACTATAGAACTTGTTCATCAGTATATATACTGTTGACAAATCCTGCAGATGGACAATGACTTAGGCCTAGAATTGGATAGGAGTAAGAAATATCAAAATTCCTTTAGGGCCCTAAACTTCCCGTGAAAGTAAAGGTTCATATTTTCAATACCAAATTCTACTAATGTTGCTACATGATAGCAAGATATGGAATTGCAACTGTCTTAGTAGAATTAAAAATAAATACCACACAAAGGGAATGGACAGTCTCATGATAGGTTTGAGAAGGCTACAAAATATAACCAGTGAAGAACTCCAAAGAATAGGAGTAAAAAAATATCATCAAGAAATTATATGATAGGGAGATAATATGGGCTTGTCCCATCATGAAAGTGAACGGTAACAGGTAGTTAGCCAGCTGCTTATGACATCAGGAAAAAGTTAGGAAGGTCTCACTTCAGTAGACTTCTGAGGTGAACTAATGGGAGGATTTGTATAAGAGATGAATAAAATGGAGGGTGGAGCCAAGATGGCACAATATAGGCACCAACCCAGCTGAACTCTCTCAACAGTCTCCTCTAAGCAACTTTAAAATAACTCCTCAAATCAAATTTTGGAGGAACAGAGCCAACAAAAGGTCAGCATGAGACATTTTCCCAGCCTAAGACAACTTAGGAGGTTGACAGGAGAAGTCTGTGACATTGGTGAAAAAATAGTGTTATTGAAATAATTTTTAAATGCACCAAGGATAACAAAAGGAAGTTCATGAAGGAAACAGAAACAGGACAGCTTTGAAAGTAACATGTTGAATGTATTATAAAGTTTTTAAAAAGTAAGCAATAAGTAATAGAGCTTTGATGTGGTGCATACAATCTTCTGTTCCACTCTGGATATCGAAATGTTCTTTTTGTGTTTATAGCAAGAACCAAAAAAAAAAAAAGAATATGAGCTCCTTCAGGGCAGGGACTATTTTGTATTTGTTTTTGTGTCTGTACTGTCCAAGAACAGTGATAAATACATAGTAGGTACAACAATAAATGCCTTCTGAATTGAAATTTTAAAAAAAGGAGATTACAGGGGACCCTTTGCTGGTCTTGGGTGCAGCGGGCACTGATTGGTAACTCTACTGCCCATTCACAGTTCTGTGTCTCATTGCCAGAGTGGCGAGGAGTGCTTGTGGTAGGTCACAAGGGAGCAGGGCCTGGCTATAGTTCCAAGGCAGAGGGGACCACTAACACTTGCAGCTGTAAGGAAATAGTATCTTTCCTACGTAAAGACCAGAGTGCTGACCAGGAAAGCAATGATCACACCTCTCCCCAGATCATACCACCTTGGAGGCACCAAAAACTTGTAGATTCCCAGAACTAACTCTGAAAATAGCAGCACAAAAAAGCCTGAAGCTTGAGATGACATCTTTTCACCCCCAGGTGAGCCGACCTC
This sequence comes from Vombatus ursinus, assembly GCF_900497805.2. NCBI lineage: Eukaryota > Metazoa > Chordata > Mammalia > Diprotodontia > Vombatidae > Vombatus > Vombatus ursinus. The sequence continues at coordinate 35,910,160 of NW_020954590.1, read as the reverse complement.
AATTTTAACATAAAGTTTGAAGTCAAGAAATAGGCTGAAAAAATGAGCAAATGACAAAAATAACAAAAATGAACTTGACCATACAAAAGCTACTATGGTAGTAGGGAAGACCAAGACGTAAACTCAAAAGAAGACAACAATTTGAAAATAGCTAAAACCAAAACCTCAAAGAAAAATGCTAATTGCACCAAGTCCACCATGAATTCCTAGAAGAATTGAAGAAAGAGATAAGAGTTGTAGAAGAAAATTTGGTAAAAGAAATGAGAGTGTTGCAAGAAAACTATGAAAAGATAATTAACAACTTGGTAAAGATGCACAAAAATACTGAAAAAAAAACATTCTGTTAAACAACAGAATAGGTCAAATGGAAAAGGAGATACAAAAATTCACCAAAGAAAAGAACTACTTAAAAAGCAAAATTGGCCAAATGAAAAAATAAGTACAAAAGCTCACTGAAAAAAAAAATTCTTAAAAATTAGAATTGGGTAAGTGGAAGCTAATAACTCTGTGAGACATCAAGAAACAATAAAACAAAATCAAAAGAACAAAAAGATAGAAGAAAATATGAAGTATCTAATCAGAAAAATAAGTGACCTGGAAAATAGATCAAGGAGAGATAATTTAAGAATCATTGGACTTCATTAAAGCCATGATTTAAAAGAAGAACCTAGACATTGTATTTAAAGAAATTATTAAGGAAAACTACCCCAATATTTTAACTCTAGAGGGCGAAATAGAAATTGAAAGAATCCACTGATCACCTGTAAAAAGAGATCCCAAAATGAAAATTTCCAGGAATATTATAGCCAAATTCTAGAACTCTCAGGTTAAGGAGTCAAAAAGAAATAAGTCAGATATCATGGAACTATAGTCAGGATCACACAAGATTTAGCAGCTTTCATGTTACAGGAACAGAGGGTTTAGAATATGATATTCTGGAAAGAAAAAGAGCAAATATTACAGCCGAGAATACTCAGCAAAACTGAGTATAATATTTCAGGGAGGGGAATATGCATTGAATGAAATAGAAGACTTTTAAGCATTCCTGATGAAAAGACTAGAGCTGAATAGAAAATTTGACATTCAAACACATCTCAAGAGAAACATAAAAAGGTAAACATGAAAGAGTAATTATAAGAGACTTAATAAAGTTAAACTGTTTGCATTCCGATATGGGAAGATGATAATTGTTAGTCCTAAGAACTTTCTCAATATTAGGGCAGTTTGAAAGAGGCATAAATGTGAGTCAATTATGTTGGGATGATCTCAAAAAAAATTAGTGAGGGAGAAAGAGAGATGCACTGGGAGAAGGGGGAAGGGAAAAGTAGAATATGGAAATTTTTTTCACATAAAAGAGGTGCACAAGGAAAAGTGTTTATAGTGGAGGGGACTTGGGGGGGTTGAGGTGACTGGCAATGCTTGAACCTCACTCTCATTGGAATTGGTTAAAAGAGGGAAAAATACACACACTCAGTTGGGTATAGGAATCTATCTTAACCAATAGGGAAATAAGAGGGGAAGGGATAAGAGATGTGGGTGGGGGTGATAAAAGCAAGGGCAGATTAAGGGAAGCACTGGTTAGAAGCAAAACAGTCTTTTGAGGAAGGACAGGATAAAAAGAGAGACAGAAGGAAAAAGAGAGGAAAACAGGATAGAGGGAAATACAAAGTTAATAATCATAACTTTGAATGTGAGTGGGCTGAGCTCACCCACAAAATGGAAGTGAACAGCGGAATGGATTAGAAACCAGAATTCAACAACATGTTGTTTACACTTTAAACAGAAAAAGACAGACAAAGTTAAAATAAAAGACTAGAGTAGAATCTATTATGCTTCAGCTGAAGTAAAAAAAAAAAGTTAGAGCTGACAATTATGATCCAAGACAAAGCAAAAGCAAAAAGAGACTTGATTAAAGGAGATAATCAGGGAAACTATATTTTGCTAAAAGACCATTGTCTATAGACAATGGAGCATTTTTAAAAATTTTATAGCAAGTTTATCTGATAAAGGCCTCACTTCTCAAATATATAGGGAACTTAATCAAATTTATAAAAATAAGACCCATTCCCCAATTGATAGTCAAAAGACACAAACAGATAGTTTTCAGAAGAAGAAATCAAAGCTACTTATAATCATATGACAAAATGCTCTAAATCACTATCGATTAGAGAAATGCAAATTAAAAAAAACTCTGAGATATCACCTTACACCTATCAGAAATGACAAACCTTGGAGAGGATGAGGGGAAAATAGGTACCCTAATAAACTGTTGGTGGAGTTGTGGACTGGTCCAACCATTCTGGAGAACAATTTGGAATTATGCCCAAAGGACTATAAAACTATGCATACTTTTTGACCCAGAAATATCACTACTAGGTTTGCACCCCAAAAAGAGGAAAGGGAACGTATCTATCTTCACAAAAATATTTATAGCAGCTCTTTTTGTGGTGGCAAAGAATTGGAAAATGAGGGGATGATCACCAATTGGGGAATGGATGAACAAGTTGTAATATATGAATGTAATGGAATACTATTCTGCTATAAGAAATGACAAAGGTGGTGGTTTCAGGGGAAAAAAATATGGCGAGACCTGTATGAACTGAAGCAAAGTGAAATGAGAAGAACTGATTGATTGTGCATAATAACAACAATGTTGTAATGATGATCAACTCTGAAAGACTTTGCTAATCTGATCAACGTAATGATCTGAGACACTTCCAAACACCTGCTCTTCCATGAGGAAAAGATAACTAAGCATTTCACTTGAATGAAATTGTGGTTTCTACAGTCAAGCAACATCCAATAGAAGATATATGTCCAGTAGAGATTGTGTCAAGAAGGACTAGAAGATAACACAGGCCTTGCAACATTAGAGGTATAACAGGCTTCCTCATTAAGTGTGTTGGCCATGCTTGTATCCCTGCATATGCATCTCTCTATGTGTGTGCCCTGGCCACACATTTTCCCAATGTGTGGTTCTCCATGTATGTTCCCTATGTTTGTCCATGCTTCTTCTTGATGCTGTGTATACTTGTGGGAGAATGGTCCCCAGGTTTATATTGAAAATATTTTGTTGTTCTTTTCTTATTATGACATTTCTTTAAATGACTTTGCTTTGAACTAATTGTCACTTCTGAGTGACTATTAAAGGTAATTAGTGGGGACTCATGAGCTATCATTTTAGGGAATTCAGACCCACAGATCACTTTGGGGTCCACCTTGTGAATAGGGGTCTGTTCCTAGGTATTACATTAAGAAGGCCATTACAAAGTGGTAAGGATCCCATAGAGGATAACCAGGTTTTGTAGGGAACTGAGAATCATGATATATATGAATTAATTGAAGAAAGTGGAAATGTTTAGCCCAGATGGGGGATTCCATTTGAGGAAGTACCCATATCAGCCATGCTCACTTCTAACCCAACTCCTGATCCTCTGGAATTTTCCACCTTGTTCCTGAGTGGGTATCATCCCTTCATACTTTTCAGTTTCTTTTTATATGCTATCTTTCCTTATTAAAATGTAAGGGCAGGAGGGCCTTCTGAAGGGCAGGCACTGTCTTTCTTTTTCCTTATATTTGTATTCTCAGCATTAAGTACAGTGTCTGGAAACATAGTAAGGGATTAATAAATGCTTTATCTAGTTTAACTAAAAAAAACTTGTTCATTAGAAACTACTGGACACAATTAGAAGCAAGGTGCAGAAAAATTTCCAATGTTTTTCCCCTCACTTGAGTTCTTCAAGTAGAGGCTGGGTGATCACTTTGGAGGGGATTTTATTCAAGGGATTCTTAGCCAAGTATGGTTGGTCTAGACTCTAGATGACTTCTGAGTTTCCTTCCAACTCAGAGATTCTGTGATTTTATGTATTCCCTTCAATCTCCAGTTTCTTTTTTGAGATTCATAAATTCACAGAATTTTTGAGCTAGAGGAACCTTAAAGGTCACTTTCTCTAATTTCCTTGTTTTTAAAATGAGGAAACTTGGATGACTGAAAATTACACAAAATCTTATTATATAATTTGCATAAAATTCTATCTCATTATTAAAATAATGATATGATAATAATGTATCATTTTTTTTTTTAGGCAATTGGGGTTAAGTGACTTGCCCAGGATCACACAGCTAGTAAGTGTCAAGTGTTCTATCTGAGGCCAGATTTGAACTCAGGACCTCCTTCCTGACTTCAGGGCCAGTGCTCTATCCACTGTGCCATCTAGCTGTCCCAATAATGTATCATTTTAAATGGGCCTCTTTGCTCCCAATTCTGTCCTCTAGGGCCAAGCAAAACAAGTCTAATTATTCTCCCACATATCCTTGAAGCCTTGTTAAGTTTTCTTTTCTCCAGGTCGAATACCTTCAATTCCTTAAACTGATGGTCCTGTATCACAAACTCAAGAACCTTCAACATCCCAGTTGCCCTTCTCTGGCACCCAGAACTGAACACAAAATTCCTCTTATTAACGAGAATAGAATTCTTAACAAGAGCATAGCTATCCTGAATATTCTTTCACCTAAAATCAGGAAAAATATGCCAACAGAGATAGAAGCAACAGCAGAATCATGCACTCTTGGCTTCCATTCAACTCCAGATGAGAGAAGGCTAGAGGTCATTCCCCCACCCACAGGCCCACTGTAGTCATTCTCTAAACTGTTCAGTTTTCCAGATGTCTCCAAAGGCTAGCAAAGACACAGTTAATTAAGATGCCTATGTTGAATTAAATTGCATTTCTCTTTCAAATTATGCCACTGAATATACTCAAGTGACTAACGTAAATTGGATTTTCATATTAAATAACCAGCAAAAATTATAGATTGTATTATTTGAGGCAGAAAAAAAGGTTTTGAATATACTGTAAGATGCCAACTCAAATAAAAGGGGGAACTGGAAAATACTAGATTTGGGCTCTATCACAATTTCTACAACCCGCAAACTATATTAAGACTTATTAAAAGAGGCATGGCATGTGTGTATAGGGTGACTTATTAGAAGTTATCAATATAACACACACACAAAAATCTTTGGACAAAAACAGATCTCTTCTTCATATTTCCACCAGATGTATGGGATAGATGGAGAAACAAATTAACATCAAAAGGTTATAGCAACTGATATTCTTGGGAAAGAATTACTTCTAAATGAGCTTAAATCCATAAACTTTCAAAATTTGGAAGCCTAATCCACTTCACTGCTCTCATTAAATAGTTATAAATGGTAAAATGCTTCACTTGAGGAAGAAAAAAAACTAATGAGGAAAAATAGAAAGACTCTAGGGGATCAATGGTTTGCATACCTTCAGATTAGACATTTCATTATAACACCCAAATTCTTTACTGTCACTAAAAACTGTTGAAATTTGAGAAATTGATAGTTAATAAATCAGAGTGCCTAAAAACTCCGTTGGAATTTGAAAAAAAAATAGTTACTAAGTCCCAATGCCCAAAATATTTTGTGTCTAAGTTATACAAACTTCTATAGAAATTTTACAGAATCACAGAGTTGAAAGAGACCTCAGAGGTCATTTAGTCCAAGCCATACCTAACCAAGAATACCCTCTACACACATATCTTTTAAGTTCTCAGAGAGTCTTTGATTAAAGCCTTCCAGGGAAGAGGGACCTAGTCTCTCCTGAGGTAGTCTGTTCCACTTTTGGAACTCTCACTATTAGGTAGTTTTGCCTTATATCATTTTTAATTGGGCTTCTTTGCATCAATTGCTCCCAATTCTGTCCTCTAGGCCAGGCAAAACAAATCCAATCACTCTCCCACATATCCTTGAGGCCTGCTTAAGTTTTCTCTTTTCCAGGTCAAATATCTTCAATGACTTCAATTGATGGTCTCATGTCATAACTCAAATACCTTCAACATCCTGGTTGCCCTTCTCTGGCACTCAGAACTGAACACAAAATTGCTCTTATTTAACAAGAATAGAATTTTTAACAAGGGCATAGCTATCTTGAATATTCCTTCACCTAAAATCAGAGACTGACAGAGACAGAAGCAACAGCAGAACCATGTACTCTTGATTTCCACTCAGCTCCAGGTGAGAGAAGGCTAGAGGTCATTCATCCACCCAGAGGCCTACTGCAGTCATTTTGCTTGGTTCTACCTTCTGCTAGTTCACCAGTCAGGGAGGAAAGACCAGTACAATAGACATGTAATGTCTGGTTGATGTAAATTTGAATTACACCAGGTATGTGCTGGTAAACGTTTAACAACTGACTCTCCAGAAAACCAGGACACATTATTAAGCCCTGATTTGCAGTACTTGCCAATTTCTAAGGTGTATGTGTTCATGCCAAAATTTAACAATCAGCTCTTAAGAGCCCATAGGAACTGGCCCCAGCACATGCCTGAATGTGCTGAATGATAGACATCTCTTCATAATGAGGTTAGCAGACCAGAACCAAGTACAGAATGTCTGCCACATGTACCAATTCAGGGGAAAAGTCCCTTCCATATTTTATAATATTTATCCAGAAACAGGGTCTCCAGTGTCTTCCATGTGGTGATCACATTAGCTGAGCACCCTATGAATGCTCAGCAGATCCATCCCACTAACTTATAAAAAGTATAGGCCTAAGATAAGCCTCATGAAATTCCAGGATTAGAAGGGAATTTTTTGTCCATCCCCAGCACCTTTACATAGTATCAGACAAATCATGCCTAATAGAATGTAACTTTGGCCTCTCCTCAAAGACCTTTAAAAAATGAACAGAATTGTACAACTACCATCAATAGCTGGAACAAATGTTTGGAAAATATCAAGAAGTCCTTCCTTAGAGCTATTCTAATACCTTCATTGTTGCTCCTTACATTCCTTTTTTCTTGTTCTTACTTCAGTGAAGGCTGATAGCAAGCTGATCGCCTTCCCTTTGAAGACAGCACTATACTTCCAGTTCTTGGAAATCACCATGGAGGTGCCTCTTAGCCTTCTCCTCACCCAGCTAAATAATCCCAGTTCCTTTAACCTCTCATTTTATGTCTTTATTATCCTACTCTTTAATCATCTTTGACTTTCCTTTGAGTTGTCTCCAAGTTCTCTACATGCCTTATAATTTAATTTATGGTGTGAAGATCAAAATAGAAGTAAATGAAAAGGATCCCTGGAAATGATTACTTCTGCTGTCCTACTCCTACAGGACTGCTCCCAAGCCATTGGAAATGACCTGTTTGTTCACTAAAGCTACATAGTCCACAGTGTATATGACTCTTGGTCAGATAACCAGGACCTAGGAAGCAGAGGCTAGAGAGTACTTTAAGAAAAAAAATCACCATCCCCCAATAGGTCACCTCAAGTGATGTTTGAAAACTGACAAAGCAAAATGAAATACCTATAGCTCTTCCAAGCCTTAGTAGGGAGGGTATAAACTCCTCCTGAGAAGAACACTTACTTCTGGATTTGCTGAAGGCTCTTTGTGTAATGCTTTACAAGCTACCAGTATTGTTTTGAAAAGAACAGCCATCGAGAACTTTGAATTCAAATCATACTTTGCTTATATAACTGAAGTGGGAGTCAGACATACTAAATTACAAAATGGATGAAAGTTGTGCACTTTAAAATTCAGAGACTACAAGAGGTTTCCTCATATGTGAGTCTAAAAGAGTATCAACTACTAGAGGGTAAGGGCCATGTCTAATTTATCCTTGTAGCTCCCCCAGTACCTAGCATAATGCATTGCACTGAGTAGATGCTTAATAAATCTTTTTTTTTTTTTTATGGAGAGGGCCATCTTCAGTTGTCCTGATCTATATCTCACCACTGACCCCAGATGGCTGCAGAGGAGAAAGTGAGGTTGGTGACTTTGCACAGCCTGCTCTCACTTAAATCCAATCCACTTGCATGGCATGGCATCACCTCCCCAACATCATAGTCCTCTTTGAGAACAAAGGATAAACAATAACAAACAACCTTTTAATGAATGAATGAGTGAATGAACTACAGTAGGCATAATAAACAAACCAGATCATCTTCATAAATCTTGGGAACTGTGAATACATAGATAGTTCAACAGATGTTTGTTGACTGACTAAATAACTATTGCCTAGAAAAAACAAATGTCATAAGGATTAATTTGTGTCCGGACTAACTTTGAGCTCCTTGGTGGAAGTCCAGCAGGACTGGTGATAGTTTCCATACGTGTTGCAACAACAAAGATGTGATAGGAATGTATGGAAAAAGAAGTCCCTGAAGGGTGCCTTTCCTTCTTCTCCCAATCCCTATGTAGTCTAGCCAAAATGGTGACGTGGGTGGCATAGATATCAGGAGTCAAAGAAAGCATTTTACTTGGAATCCAGAGACCTGAGTTTTTGCCCCATCTCTACTACTAACCAGTTGTATGACTTTTAATATATCTGAGACCCAATTTTAATTTCACTTAACACATAATTATTAAGGACTGACTATGTTTAAGGCCCTATACTAGACATTAGAGACACAAAGATTTTTTTAAATGACAAAGTCCCTGCCTTCAAGAAAATTACATTTTATTGAGGGAAGAGAATAAAGATATAGGTGCTGGGGAAGGTACACATATGCACAGGTAAATATAACTTAAGGTAGGGAGTGATTTCAGCAAAGGAGAGATTCAGACAAAGTGCTCTACGGAAATTTGAGAACAGAAATGATATTTTTATCTGAATGGGGATCATGGACTACCGGGTAGGACCTGAGTTTAACCTGTTAGGGTCCTGAAAAGTGGAGAAAAGGAGGCAGTACACTCCAACGATGGAGGATGACCTCTGTCACGGAGATAGGAAATGGTAGAGTAAGTTCGGGCAAGACTTAGGAGTTCAATTTGCCTGAAACATAGAGTGCATAGGGGCAAATAACATGAAATAAAATGGCAAAGGTAGGTTTTAAAGGTCAGACTGAAGAATTTGTGTTTTGTCCTAGAAGGGAGCAACTAGCAGGTTTTGAACATTTTGAAAATAGATTTTGAATGAGCAGACAACGACAATAAAAAAGAACCTGACCATAGAAAGTTACTATGGTAACAGGGAAGATCAAGACACAAACCCAGAAGAAAACAATTAAATCAAAGCAGCTACATAAAAAGCCTCAAAAAAAAATGTGAATTGGTCAGAGACTCAAAAAGAATTCCTGAAAAAAATTCAAAAAAAGATTTTTAAACTCAAATAAGAGAGGTAGAGGAAAAATTGGGAAAAGAAATGAGAGTGATGCAAGAAAATCATGAAAAGAGAGTCAACAGCATGGTAAAAGAGGTGCAAAAATGTCTTGAAGAGAACTTCTTAAAAAGAAAAACAGCCAAATGGAAAAAGAGGTACAAAAGCTGACTGAAGAAAATAATTCCTTAAAAATTGGAATTGAGCAAGTGCAAGCTAATAACTCCATGAGATAGCAAGAAATAATAAAAACAAAATCAAAAGAATAAAAAATAGAAAATGTGAAATATCTCACTGGAAAAACAACTGATCTGGAAAATGTATCAAGATGAGATCATTTAAG
>NW_020954590.1:35900399-35900663 GCF_900497805.2 Vombatus ursinus | reverse complement strand
AATTATTGGACTGCTTGAAAGCCATGATAATATTATTATATTTATTATGTTACATTAATATGAAACTATACCCATGAGCAGTTAATATTATATTATATTTTTTCCAATTGTTTAGCTCTGACTTTATTTGTGTAAAAATTGTTTTATAATTGTGTTCATATAGTTCCTGGGTTTGTCTTGGCAGGTAAACTCCTAAGTATTTTATGTCATCTGCAGTTATTTTAAATGGAATTTCTCTTTCTATCTCTTGCTGTTGGACTTTTT
>NW_020954590.1:35897980-35900358 GCF_900497805.2 Vombatus ursinus | reverse complement strand
TTGGTAATATATAGAAATGCTAATGATTTATGTGGGTTTATTTTATATCTTGCAACTTTGCCAAAGTTCTCAATTATTTCAACTAGTTTTTTAGTCAGTTCTCTAAGTATAACATCATTTCATCTGTAAAGAGTGATAGTTTTGTTTTCTCATTGCCTATTCTAATTCCTTCAATTTCTTTTTCTTCTCATTGCTTTAGCTAGCATTTCTTTATTTTCTTTCTTTCTTTCTTTCTTTCTTTCTTTTTTTTTTTAGTGTGGCAATCAGGGTTAAGTGACTTGCCTAGGGGCACACAGCTAGTAGGTGTCAAGTGTCTGAGGCCAGATTTGAACTTAGGTCCTTCTGACTCCAAGGCTGGAGCTCTCTCCACTGCGCCACATAGCTGCCCCATAAAGCTAGCATTTCTATTACAAAATTGAATAATAGTGGTTATTATGGGCATCCTTGCTTCACCTCTGCTCTTACTGGCATGTCTTCTAACATATCCTCATTACAGATAATGCTTGCTAATAGTTTTAGATAGAGATTACTTATCATTTTAAGGATTTATTCCTATGCTTTTCAGTGTTTTTAATATGCACAAGTGTTGTATTGTGTCCAAAGCTTTTCCTGTATCTATAGAGATAATTATATGATTTTTGTTGGTTTTGTTATTGATATGGTCAATTAGGCTGATAGTTTTCCTAATATTGAACCAGCCCTGCATTCTTAGTCATAGCATATGATCTTTATGATATATAGTTGTTATCTCCTTGCTAGTTTTTTAAAAATGATTTTTATTGATATTCATTAGGGAAATTGATCTAAAGTTTTCTTTTTTCTAATTTTGCTCTTTCAGGGTTAGGTATCAGCAGCATGTTTGTGTCATAAAAGGAATTTGGTAGGACTTCTTTGCTTGTTTTTCCAAATGGTTTATATAGTATTGGAATTAATTGTTCTTTAATGTTTGTTAGAATTCATTTGTGAACCCACCTGGGATTTTTTTTCTTAGGAAGTTCATTGATGGCTTGTTCAATTTTTTTTCTAAGATAGGGTTACTTAAGCAATATATTTCCTCTTCTGATCATCTGGGCAATTTATATTTTTGTAAATATTCATCCATTTCCCTTAGTTCATTTGATTTACTGTCATATAATGGGGCAAAATAGTTGCTAATAATTGATTTAATTTCCTCTTCGTTGGTGGTAAATTCTCCCTTTTCATTTTTGATACTGGTAATTTGGTTTTCTTCTTTCTTTTTAAAATCAAATTAACTAATGGTTTATTTATTTTATCGTTTTTCCTCATAAAACCAGCTCCTAGTTTTGTTTATTAGTTAGATGGTTTTCTTTCAATTTTATTAATCTCTCCCTTGATTTTCAGGATTTTCAATTTGGTGTTCAATTGGGGATTTTTATTTGTTCCTTTTCCAGTTTTTTTAGTTGCATGCCCAATTCACTGATCTGTTCTTTCTCTATTTTATTGATGTAGGCATTTAGAGCTATAATTCCACCCCCCCCCCCGCAAGTACTGCTTGGCTGCATCTCATAAATTTTGGCATATTGTCTCATTGTGGTCATTCTCTTTAATGAAATTGCTGGTTGTTTCTATGATTTGTTCTCTGATCCATTATTCTTTGGGATTAGATTATTTAGTTTCCAATTAATTTTTAATTTGTATTTTCATAGCCCTTTATTGAATGTAATTTTTATTGCATTGTGATATGAAAAAATACATTTAATATTTCTGCTTTTTTGCATTTGGTTGTGAGGATTTTGTCTCTCAATACATAGTCAATTTTTGTGTAGGTGCCATATACCACTGAGAAAAATGTATATTCCTTTCTATTCCCATTCAGTTTTCTCCAGATGGCTATCATATCTAACTTTTCTTTAAAAAATTTTCATCTCCTTAACTTCTTTCTTGTTTATTTTTTGGTTGGATTTATCTAGTTCTGGGAAAGGAAACTTGAGGTCCCCCACTAGTGTAGTTTTACTGTCTATTTCTTCCTATAACTCATTTAACTTTTCCTTTAAGAATTTGGATGCTATATCACTTGGTGCATATATGTTTAGTATTGATATTACTTCATTGTCTATGGTGTCTTTTAGCAAAATGTAGTTTCCCTGCTTATCTCATCTTATTAGATCTATTTTTGCTTTTGCTTTGTCTGAGATCATGATTTTTTTTATATCAGCTGAAGCATATCAAATTCTACTCCAGCCTCTTGCCTTTATTCTGTGTGTATTTCTCTGTTTTAAGTGTGTTTCTTGTAAACAACATATTACCAAATCTGGTTTTTAATCCACTCTGCTATCTGCTTCCATTTTGTGGGTGAGTTCATTTCATTCACATTCACAGTTATGACTACTAACTGTGTATTTTCCTCCATCCTATTT
>NW_020954590.1:35897779-35897943 GCF_900497805.2 Vombatus ursinus | reverse complement strand
CTCTCTCTCTCTCTCTCTCTCTCTCTCTCTCTCTCTCTCTCTCTCTCTCTGTCTCTTTTAACCCTGTCCCTCCTCAAAAGTGGTGATGTATGATGTGATGGAATACTATTGTGCTATAAGAAATGACTAGGAGGATGATTTCAGAAAAACTTAGAAAGACTTAA
>NW_020954590.1:35882047-35897741 GCF_900497805.2 Vombatus ursinus | reverse complement strand
ATGAACTGATGCAGAGTGAAGTGAGCACAACCAGGAGAACATTGTACACAATAACAGCAATACTGTATGATGATCAACTCTGAATGACTTAGCTATTCTCAGCAATACAATGATCTAAGACTTAGGATGAAAAATGCTATCCACCTCCAGAAAAAGAACTGATGGAGTCTAAATACAGATCAAAGCATAATTTTTTTTTAAATGTTCTTTATTTTTCTTGGTTTTTCTAGGGGGGAGGTCTGTGTTTTCTTTTGCGACATGGCTAATGTAGAAATATGTTTGCTTGACTGCATATGTATAACTGATATCTAATTGCTTGCCATCTCAGGAAGAGGAGTGGGGAGGGAGGGAATTTTGAACTTAACATTTTAAAAGACAAAAGTCAAAATTATTTTTATATGTAATTTGAAAAAATAAAATACAGATTGTCAGGGAAAAAACCGTATTTAATTTAATAAATAGGTTTTGAACAGGAAGGTGACTTGGTTAGCTCTGGACCTTAGGAAGATATTTGGTGCACAAGGACAGATGAGGGAAAATGCTTCCCTCTTCATGGTAGAAAAGTTGCTGTTTTGCTTAGTTTAACTGTTTTTTTTTTTTAATTACAAGGGAGAGTGGAGGAAGTGTGTTATATAACATAAGTTACTGTGTTGTATAACAAAAATAGCACATATGCCTGTGTTATGTAAAAAACAAAAGGGCTTCCATTCCACAGCTTCTTCCCATATCCAACCCAAAGCAGCCAGTGGAAGACCAACCATAGAGGAAGAGCCCTGTGCACCTTCTTCCTTAGCATCTGTTCAGAAGAGTAGTCGGGTGACCAAAAGTCAGCACTCTTAGACTTTGCACTGCAACACCACCCTATGGAGACTGTTAACAATATAATTTATGTCACACTTCTGGTAAAAACATAAATATGAAAGAGTAGAGGAACCCAGCTTTCCTATATGCAACCCCAGCAAATGTTTCAGTAGAACCTTAGATGAAGCAACAATGAAGAAAACAGAGATCCTCCTATCCAGTCCAGAATTGCATAAAAAGATGACCATATGCCAATGGAGATTAGGAGAGGTGACATACCAGAGAAGCCAGAACAACCCAAATAAATGGACATTAAGCCTAAATGTTGATAGAGAGGCACACTGAGAAAAATATAAGCAAACAGAAGGAAACATCAATCACAATGAAGAAATACCAGTTGGGAAAGAGAAAGAGATAGGAAAAAGCAGGAAGGGGAATTGGAGAGAGAACAAAGAGGTAGGGAGGGAATAGTCATAAGGAAAACAAATGTCAATTTCAGAGAGTAGATCACAAAAGGTGATCATAAAAATGTCATAAAAAGTACATCATAAAAAGAGAAACAGGAAGTATAAGAACCTGGGATAGGCTCAATGAAGAAAGGAGGGGCAGATGTTTAGGAACTGATCACTTCCATTAAAGATTATTAGTATTGGCTAGGTATTGTTTCTTTACTTCATTCTTCTTTGCAAAGAGCAGGGCAGGGGGAAAAAAGAAAGGGAAAAAGATAAGAGAGTATAATGGATGGAAATATACAATTTAAAATCATAACTGTTTATTTGAATGGGACTACTTCACTCACAGAATGGAAAAAAGTAGCAGAATGGTTCACAGAAAGCATAATCCAACAATATTACAAGGGAAAAAAAATTTAATTATTTTTTAATTATTAATTTTTTATTTTATTATATTTATTTTATTTAATTATTAATATTTTAATTTATTTATTTATAATTTAATAATATAATAATAATTTAATTATTAATATTTAATTATTATTTTTTAATTATTAAATTTAATAATTTAAATGAGGAACTAGGGGAGAATATATTATGCTTCATGTGAATTTTAGAAAACAGGAGCAGCAATCATGATCTCAGACAAGACCACAGTAAAAGGCAACATGGTTGAAAGATATAAGCAGGGATAATATTAATACTTAATGCACAGCTATTAAGCACCTAATGGCATAGCATCCAAATGCTCAAGGGGAAATTTGGTACAATTAAAGTGAGAAATAGCGAACTATGAGTTGGGGACCTCAATGTGCCACGTTAAGAACTAGACAAATCTAACAAAAAGATAAACAAGAAAGAAACTAAGAACATGAACAGAATTTTTCAAAATTAAATGTAATAGATTTATGGCAATTACTGGTGATAGAAAGGCACAGTTTACATCATTTATTAGCCGTGCCTGGAACAATTACAAAAATTGACCCTGTGCTTGCATATAAAAATTTCATAAACAAATGCAGAAATATTAAACAAATCCTTTACTGAATACAATGCAACAGAGGACATTCTGAAGAAGGATTAAAACTTGAATGCTAAATAATTTAATAATAATTAATGACAAATAAGTACTAAATAATTTAATCATAAAGAAGTGATGGGTCAAAGAAAAGGTCATAGAAACAATATAAAATTTTATCAAAGAAAATGAGATCAATGAAACAATATATCAAAATTTTCATGATGCAGGCAGAACAGTTATCAGTACAAAAATGTATATATTTCAATATTATAATCAACAAAAGATCAAAAGAACAGATCACTGCATCAGATGTGCAACTAGAAAAAATAGAAAAACAATTTAAAAAACCCCAACTGATCATAAAAAATTTTGAAAATAAAAGAGATAAAATTTTAAATGATATAACCATTGACTTGATAAACTAGAACCTTGATTTTTTAAATAGTAAAAACAGAAAATCCTTAGCTAACCTGATTTTTTAAAATCAGGAAATGAGGAAATGAGGAAAATGAGGAAAACAAAATTGCCAAAATTTTAAAACAAAAAAAAGATAATTTGCCAAATATGAAGCACAAATAAAGGTAATTATTAGCAATTATTTTGTCCAATTACATCCCAACAAAACTGATCACTTAAATGAAATGGATGAAATTTTACAAAAATAAAAAATACCCAGATTTTAAAAGAACAAAAATTAGGGAACTTAACCCAATCCAGGGGTGGGGATGGGGATGGGGAATGGACAAGCAATAAAGGAACTCCCAAAGGAAAAAAAATACCAAGACCAGAGGACTGGACAAGTGAATTCTATGAAACACTGAAAGAAAAATTAATTCCAATGTCATATAAATTCTTTGCAAAAAAAAAAAATAGGGAAAAAAGGACCCTACCCAGTTCCTTCTATGAGAAAAAATGTGCTCTTTAAATGACTTCTGACATTCTGCCAGCTCTAGTTCTATGATATTATGATCCTAATGAATATTGACCCAAAAATACTAAATAAAATATTATCAAAGAGGCTATAATATCACATTTAAAAGATTATATACCACAACCAGGTTGGATTTATACTAGGAATGTAGAGTCTGTTCATTATTAGGAAAACAATAACATAATATACAATGTTAATAACCAAACAAAATAAACATTTCAATTATATTAATAGTGTTCAAAAGGCTTTTGATAAAATACAATATTCCTTTATGCTAAGATATTAGAAATCAAAGGAATAAGCGGACCATTCCTCAATATGGTAGACAGACCTATCTAAAACTAAGACCTAGCATTATCTTTAATAGAGAAGTGCTAGAGGCTTTTCTACAAGAGTTGAGTAAAGCAAGGATGTTCATTGTTACAACTATAATTTGATATAATTCTAGAAATTGCAATAAGACAAGGAAAAGGAGATAAGTATAGGCAAAGAGGAAACAAATTATCACATTTTGCAGATAATATAATGGTTTTCTTAGAAAACTATAAAGATTCAACTAAAAAATTAATGAAACAATAACTTGGGTATTTGAACTTCTTGACTCCAGGCCTACCATTCTATCCCCTGTATCACTTCACTTCCTTTACAGAAATATAGACTTAAATAATTGGAGCAATATTAACTGTTCATGATTACACTGTGTCAAGATAATAAAAATGGTAATCCTGCCTAAATGAATTTATAGTTTAGTTCCATACCAAACTGACCAAGGGTTATTTCACAGAGCTAGAAATAATAATAGCAGCAAAATTCATCTGGAGGCACAAAACATCTAGCATCTCAAATGAAATAATGAAAAAGGTGGGAAAAGGTAGGGGGATGAGTAGTATCATTTCTTCAATTATACTACAAAAAAAATAAACATGAAATCTATCTGGTACTGTTAACAAATAAAAATTTTGATCAGTGTAACACATTAAGTATAAAACACCCAAAGATAATCAAACATAGTTGCATAGTACTCAATAAACCTTAAAATGCCAGCTACTGGGATAAGAACCTATTATTCGACCAAAATTGCTGGGGAAACTGGAAAGCAGTTTGGCAGAAATTAGAGTTAGACCAGCACCTCACATTATCTACCACAATAAGTTTCAAATGAAGACATGACTTAGAAAATAGAAAATGTCAAATCACAAACAAATTAGAGGAGCAGAGAAAAAGATACCTTTCATAATTAAGAATAGGGGAAGAATTCCTGACTGAACAAGAAGTAGAGACAAGTATAAAAGATAAAGCCAACAATTTTGATCACATAAAATTGAGAAGTTTTTACACACATAAACCCAATGCAACTAAGATTAGAAGAAATAACAATTAATTGGAGAAAAAGAAACTTTACAGCAAATTTCTGTGATAAAAGATATCCAAGTTATATAGGGAATTGATTTGAATACATAAGAATAATAGTCATTCCTTGATTAGATAAATGGTCAAAGGATGTGCAAAGGCAGTTCTTAAAAGAAGAAAAGCAAGCTATCAACAACCATATGAAAAAATGAGACAAAGACAGACAGAGTTGCTCATTAAAATAACTGATATTCTACCTCTCTTTTATAAAATAACTGATTTTCTACCTCTCAATTAGCTTGGCAAAAATGACCCAAAATGGACAATGTGACCCTACTGCCATTTCCTTCTCCAGGTCATTTTACAGATGAGGAAACTGAAGCAAACAGGATTGCATGACACATAGTTGATGCTTAATAAATATTGATTTCCTGGTTTTATTGAAACATTGCTTTAGGGAAGGCTCTTCAGACTAGGAGACATAAGCATATTTGTAGTCAGTGGGGAGGGAGCCAGTGTATAGGGAGAAATTGAAAATAAAAAAGGGTATGTTTGATGAGGTCAACTCCTGAAGGAGAAGTAAGAGGATCAAAGTCACATACGGAGAGCTTAGTGTGAACAAGGAAAGGGGAGCTTCATTCTCTGAAATGGGGAGAGAGAGGGAGGGAAGTGCAGGGGAGGAGAGAAGAGAGGAGAGGAGAGAAGAGAGGTTTTATGGATTTGAAACTCAAAATGTAAATTTAAGTCATCAGATGAAGATGAACTAAAACTCAGGGTACTTGAAAGAATTGGCACATATAATTGCTTAGTTGCTGTGAGTAATCTTTGTGCTTAAAATTTTTTTAAATTTTTAAATTTTTAAATTTTTAATTTTATTTTTTATTCTGAACTTCACCAAAAAAAGAGAATAATTCTATAAACACAGAATACAAATACAAAAAGAGGATTCTATATAAAACTGTGAATTGCCATTTTATATAGCTTTTTAAAATAGCATATAATAAATTCTACAAGTTACTTTCAAAACTGCCCTACTTGTCTTTGCTTCCTTCTGAATATTCTTTTGTTTTTCTTCTGTGCATTTACAGAAGTGTTATAATGGCACTCTTTTTTTTTCTTCACTATTGCTAACTTAGCTTCCCCCTTCATTTCTCTCCCCCATTAACTGAGAAAAAGAAAGGGAGAAGGAACCCTTGTAACAAGTAAGCATAGTCAAATAAAATGCATCCATACAGTGGCCATACCTAAAAATGTATGTCTCTTTCTGTACCTCTTGTCAGCAGACAAGTAATATGCTTCATCATAGGTCCTCTGTAGACATAGTTGGTCATTCCTTTGATCAGAATTCTTAAGTGTTTGAAAGTTGTTTTAATTTACAATGTTGTCTTTGTGCAAATTGTTCCCCGTTTCAGCTAATCTCACACTGGATCGATCAGATAATACTAACCAAGATCCTCTGAAATAATTTCCTTTATCATTTCTTATGGCCCAGTAATATTCCCTTACATGTAAATAGCACAATTAATTTAAACACTTTTAATTGTCAAAGAAGCTATCTAAGTCACCCTTTATATCTCAGTTCTTTTTTTTTCTTCTTTTTAATTCCCCTCTTCAGGATCAGGAAGGTTTTTTGTTTGTGATTATTCTCTCCCCAGTTTTGTCCTCCATGTTAAACACCTTCTCCATCCTTTTTTTGTTTTCCTGAATTCTTGATCAGCTCTTCACCTTAGCAGGTTTGGTGCCCCCACACCTGCCTTCCTGATCTTTGAAGTTCCTAGGGCTCGATCTTCAGGGCTTTCTCTGGAATCTCAGCCTAGAGGGTTAGGGAACTCAGAACCCCTGGCTGTTTAAGCCCAAATGTTCTGTGGTACTATTATGGTTGTCATTATGCTAGTCACTAACCACTTCTGCTCTCCAGGGCTTCTAAAATCCATATCCTGGGGCTTTATAGAGGAAGTCTTATACACTTGCTGCTTTTGGACATAAGAATGTTACTAACTATATGTGTCCTTAGCCATCCGTTGTGGCAGTAGGAGGCTACTGTGTCCTGACATTGACCTTGCCAGGTAGATAGCGTAGTGGATAGCAGTTGAATCTTCCTAAAGCACATATCTGTTTATATCATCCCTACCTTCCACTCAATAAACTCCAGTGGTTCTCCTTTGTCTCCAGGATTGAACATGAAATCCTTTGTTCATTTTTTAAGCTCTCCATTACCTGGCCCCTCTCTTCCTTTCTAGTCTTCTTATACCTTACTCTCTTTCCTGAACTCTGTAATCCAGTGAGTAACACTGATCTCCTTTCTATTCCTTGAACACAAGCCATTGTCTCAACTCTGAGCATTTTAATTGGCTATCCTCCATGCCTGTAACGTTCTTCCCCCTCAGCTCTACCTTTTATTTCCCTGTATACTTTCAAATCTTAGCCAAAGTCCCACCTTCTGCACAAGGCCTTTCTCAGTCCTTCTTTAATGATACTGTCTTCCCTTTGAGATAAGCCCTAATTTATCATATATGAAGCCATATTAGCTCTTTGTGACCTCTGCTTCCTTTTCTAGATGTTGGCTAACTATCCCTTTCATGATACACTCTAGAATTTTGCCAGGAACAAAAACCAAGATCACTGGCCTGCATTTGGTGGATTCCATTCTCCTACATTTTTTGAAGATAAGAACATTTGGTCTTCTTTCCTCCAGCATCAATCCCATTCTCCATAATCTTTCAAAGATTACTCACAAGACTTTTTTGCCAAGATACATGTCTGAATTTGAGACAACCACATCCTTACTCATGTAGAGGGGTTTGTCTTGGCAAGAAGAAAGGATTTATGTTGTTCAGTGATTTTTCAGTCATGTCCAACTCTTCGTGACCCCATCTGGCGTTTTCTTGGCAAAGATACTGGAGTGGTTTGCCATTTCCTTCTCCAAGCATTTTACAGATGAGGAAACTGAAGCAAATGGGGTTAAATGACTTACCCACAGTCACACAGCTACACAGGGATGAAGGAGAAGATAGTGTAGAAAGGCATCTGAGTGATATTAAATGAGGAGGAGAGAAGAAAGAGTTCTAATTTAATGTTTTCAATTTTTTCAATTAAATGAAGGAAGGTTCTCAGTTGAAGAAAGTAAAGAGAGGGAGGATTGGCGAGAGATGAAAAGGTTTAGAAAAGGCACTTTGTCAGAGTGAGGGCTTAATTCAGATTATGTAATAAAAACTTATAGCGGAGCTCCATTATTTTCTCCAGCTTCATTCAGCAACATCTGAGTAGGAGCAAAAGCAGCAAATGGTAGGAGTTTACATTCAAATTGAGGAAGATAATATATAAAATAATACTGAAATGAATAATACTGAATACAGCATGGTAGAGATAGTCCATAGGGTCAGGAGTGGAGTCTGGAGAGGAATGAAGACATGGCTGGCCTGAGGGCTTAATTTAAAATAAACCAGTGAATCCAAAGAACTGAATATTCATCATCTTCATCAAAGATTGAATGTACATCTAGTGTGAGAGACTAAGGGTGGAGTGATCTTCCAGGCTGAGGTTGCTTCATGGCAGAGATGCATGGTAGAGAAAGGTGAGATTGCATGTCTTCTTCATCAATAGCAAGAATGTTACCTAAGAATCATGACGGTCATATCCAGTCTGGATCCTCATCTTTTCAGTGGGTTATGAAGAATTCTTCAACCCTCTCAGAATGCTTTTTCCTCTCTTCTCTGCCCCCACTACTTCAAACACAGCCTCAAGGAAAAATAATATCTGTGTGTCTATCTGAAAAGAATAAAAGAAGCTATTTACAATTAGATCTCAGAACTCTCTGAAAGAGGAGCCATCAAAAGTAAAAAAAAAAAAAAAAAGTCTTACCCCCAGCTCTACGCTGGAAAAAAAAATCTATGTTGGTTTTGATTATGTGACTCAGATACCAATTCAAGTTCTGTCTTAGATGCTACTATAATATTGATTAATAATCTTGGCATTTTCTCAGTCTTCATCTTCCTCCTCTTTGACCTGTTAGGTTGCTCTTTTTTTGGCTTCGCCTCTGGAATATCCTTCAACTCAAATTTGCATGCTGAGTTCCATGGTGGAACTGTTATCCCAGTTTCAAAATACTCTGAGTTGGCACTTCTAAAACAACAGCTCAAAAGCCCCCACCTGTTCATTTATCTTAATAGTCAGTGAGTGTACACCATTAGCTCAAAGCAAAGGCATTTACTGAGATGTTATCATAATAACAATAACTCTAAAACATTCTTCCCACAAATACACACATAGTTACTGGGAAGAGTGAGAACACACAGAGAGTATGCTAGTAAAGAAGTATTCACTTAGGAAACAAATATGATTGAGGAGCCTCATGGTTCTGTTGCTGCAGGGCTTTGTCCTGTCTCTTCTTGGGTTATCCTGACGATACTCCCATTGGGCACAGCTTCTCTGATAAGCAGGCATGAACGCCACTGGGCTACAGGCATCTAATCCTGGATGGGCAGAGTACTCCCACCGACACATAGTAAATGCTTAGTAAATGTTTGTTAATTTGACAAGGTGAAGAGTGCTACTACAAGATGCTATAGTCACTGCAGGGATGGGGAAGAAAAGTCCCTTCTCTCCCTAATATGAGTGGAGTGGATTATTGTCAGAGTGGCACTTAGATGTTGCAGTGGATAGAGCACCAGGCCTGCACTCAGGAAGATGTGAGTTCAAGTCCAGCCTCAGATACTTACCAGCTGTGTGACCCATGGCAAATCACACTCAGTTTCCTCATCTGTAAAATGAGGATGATAATAGTAGCACCTATCTCCTATAATGTAAAGTGCCTGGCACATAGTAAGCACTATATAAATGTTAGCCATTGTTATTATTACTCCAAAACTGGCTTTTTTTAAAATCCATATTCAATCCTCAGAGAGCCTGACTCCAAAGAAAAGGAATTAGCCTTTTTCTCACATTCTTCAGTTCATTGTCCCCATTACAGAATTAGTGGGAAAGTTCTTAAATAAAGCTTAGGTTTGGTTCACCCCCCGCCTTAACAGGATCTGGTCTAGACAGATATTCAGCCTATCTGGCATAGGACAGCCATTTATTTCCTCCTCCATGAAAGAAATGCTTAAAATACATTAACAAACACTTAAAGTATGAAACATTTTGTGGGAAATGAACAAATAGTTCATCTTTACTAGGACTTGTACTGTCTGCACAACTCACAGGTCTAGATCTCCTGGCAAGTCAGCAGTGTCCTACTCCTGATGATTTCTCCTGACGATGGTGTGTCTTTTCCTCTAGAAAGCAATTAATTTCAGGAAATCCCTCTCACTAGACAACCAACACCAATTGAGAAACTCTTGACTTCTAGAATTCATGAGGTAGATGCCAAGGCTGGAAATGTACATTTTTAAATTAATTAATTTATTTTTAGTTTTCAACAATCACTTCCATAAGCTTTTGAGTTTTATATTTAGCATGCGATCTGATATAGGCTCTACATATACATATAATATTCCTATTAAACATATTTTCACATTAGTCCTGTTTTAAAGAAGAATTAGAACCAATAGGAGAAAGCATAAGAAAGAAGAAACAAAACAAAACAGAAATAAAAAAAAAAGAGCAAATAGTATGTCTCGATCTGTATTCAGACTCCATAGTTCTTTCTTTGGATTTGGATAGCATTTTCCATCATAAGACTTTTGAAGATGTCTTAGATCCTTGCAGTGCTGAGAAGAGTCTATCAAAGTTAATCATCGAACAACATGGCTGTTACTATGTACAATGTTCTCCTGGTTGGAAATGTACATTTTCAAGATGGCTATTTGGTGACCTGGGCTCATTAAAGAAATTAAACAGAAGTGGCAGCCAGGGACCTGAGGTCCAATCTCAGACAGGCCTAACCAAGCACATGTTCTTGAGACT
Organism: Vombatus ursinus; assembly: GCF_900497805.2. Classification (NCBI taxonomy): domain Eukaryota; kingdom Metazoa; phylum Chordata; class Mammalia; order Diprotodontia; family Vombatidae; genus Vombatus; species Vombatus ursinus. The sequence goes on along the minus strand of NW_020954590.1, from coordinate 35,887,282 downwards.
GTGTGTGTGTGTGTGTGTGTGTGTGTGTGTACATGTGTGTACATGTGCACATGCACATACACAAGTGTAATCACCTTTGCTGCTCCCTTCACTGGAAGTCTAAGGGCAAAGTGGGAAAAGTTCCAAACCACAAATTTAAAAGAAAAAAAGAGGTAAGAAGTTGTTTCTCCTCAGATCTTCTTATAATCGACTTGTAAGAGAGGTTCTTCCTACCTCAGTTGCCAGTCTTGTTCAATACAGCCTCCAGTCATGGAGACACATCAGGAACAACCAGGAGATGCTGCTTATACACATAATTTTGTGAGGGAACAAAGCATATGGCTCACAAGAAGGTTATGGGGCACATGCTCAGCCCTCCTCCCTCTACTTCTGATTTCTGGGTTTAGATACTATTCTCCCCTCCAGTCCTACTGGTAGCTTCCCTAGCTTAGCTATCTTTTATATATTGTCTTCCTTAAGGGACTGTTTTAGGAGTTTTTTAAGTTTATTTTTTTTCTGCTTGTATTTATATCCCCAGTGCTTAGCACCATGCCTGGCACATAGTAAGCACTTAATAAATGCTCCCTATTTTGCTTTGCTTCAATCCCATCCCCCGCCACACAAGAATTTGAAGAACTAAGAAACACATGGATGAGGGAGCAAGAGATTAGACCTGTTTTGCTTCACTACAAAGGGGAGGCGCAATGAGTCAAATTAGTTAATAGTATTTTTTCCAATTACATGTGAAGATAGTTTTCAATATTCACTTTTATAAGATTTTGAATTCCAAATTTTTTTCTCTCTCTCCCTCCCTTCCCCGCTCCCCAAGACAGCAAACAATCTGATGTAGGTTATACATGTACCATCATATTAAACATATTTACACATTATTCACATTGTGAAAGAAGAATCAGAACAAAAGGGAAAACCATGAGAAAGAAAAAATAACAAAAAAGAGAAAATAGTCTGCTCTGATCTGCATTCAGACTCCATAGTTCTTTCTCTGGATGTGGATAGCATTTTTCATGAGTCCCTTAGAATTGTCTTAGATAATTTCATTGCTGAGAAGAGCTAAGACTATCAAAGTTGGTCATTGCACAATGTTGCTGTTACTGCATACAGCGTTCTCCTGTTTCTGCTTACTTCACTCAGCATCAGTAACGAGTAAAAATTAGAAAGACACAGGTTCAAGGGCCTGAGGGGGAAAAAAAACCTTCCTAAATATTAAAGGTCTCCAGAAGTAGAATGTGTTGACTCAAGAAGTACTGGGTGTCTCACTAAAGATCTTTTAGTGCAGACTAAATGATCACTTGCCAGAGATGCTTCAGAAGGAATTCTGCTTCTGGTGAGGATTGAAAATGTAGAAATGGCTCTGGGGATCTGAGTGGACTACAACCTAAAAAAAGTCAGTAGTGTATTATGGTATCCAACAAAGCTGATGCAATACTAGGCTTCGGTAATAATAATAAATAATAATAGCTATCATTTATGTAGCACCTACTATGTGCCAGGCACTGTGAAAAGCACTTATCTCTTTTGATCCTCACAACAACCCTGGGAGAGAGGTGCTATTATTATCCCCATTTTACAAATGAGGAAACTGAGGCAAACAGCAGTTAAATGACTTGCCCAGAGTCACACTGCTAATAAGTGTCTGAGGTCACATTTGAATTCAGATCTTCCTGACTCTAGGCCCAATGCCCTCTCCACTGCATCACCTAACTATCTAGAAGTATAGTGTATCTAGAGTAAGAGAATTAACAGATCCCTTGAACTCTGCTCTGGTTAGACCACATCTGGAGTAGGTAGTTCCGGTTGCCACATTTTAGAAAGGATGTTGACAAGTGTTAAGTACAGTCCAGAGAAGAATGATCAGATGAGGAACCTCAAGAGCATGGCGTATAAAGAATGAATGAAGGAACTGAGCATGTTTAACCTGGAGAAAGGACAATTTAGAGCGGCATAGGAAAGCTATTTCCAAGGATTTGAAGGGCTGTGGATGAGGCATTCAACTTGCTCTGCTTGAAAAAGGTGAGACTAGAAAAATGGGTCAAAGTTGAAGATAAACAAGGTTCAGCACTATAACAGGAAAACCTTCCTAAATTAAAATTCAACAAACACTTACTAAGTATCCATTACATGCAAGGTACTTGTTAATTATTAGAACTGTTCAAAACTGTTCAAAAGTAGAGCTGACTTAGGGGGTAGTGAGTTTCCTAACACTGAAGTTCTAGCTCAAACTAGACAAATCAATCAACATATATTTATAAAACGCCTACAATGTTTCAGGCAATGTGCTAGGCAATGGGGATACAAAAAAAAAGTGAACAGTCACATTCTGTATGGCAACAATACACGTACATATGAGTAAATGCAAAACAAATATAAAGTAACTACTTGTAGGGGAATTCTAAGAGGTGGAGATGAGGATTTTTTGGCCCTCCCTTTGTACCAGAGAAGTCTGAATTTTTTCTTTTTCTTTTCTGGGCTGTTTACAGTACCTTACTGCAAAATTTGGGGTAAGAATTTGGTCACAGGCTATATGTAGGTCAATGTTAAGTAAAAATATTAGCCTCGTGTGTCCTCTGCTGGCTTTCCCGTTCTTTTTGCAAACTTTAACTTTTAAGAAGAAATTATGTGTATTTATAGTATTAAAATAGTTATATTGATGTTATACAACACTATACATCTATTTTATGCATTTCTGAGTTTCTAAACTTTTTCTGTGTCATCGGCTGGCCTTCCTTTGTTGTCAGCTTCTGAAAAACTCCCCCAAAATTCCCACTTAATTTCTTATGCTGACCTGAGATATATTTAAACCTTGATGGGGAAAGTCTCCAGGTGGAAGGGATTACTGTAGTTTGGTTGGACTACAGTATTAGAGAAGGCTAGTGGTATATAATTCAACTGGCAAAGAAGGCCAGAGCCAGATTGAGGGATTTAAATGTCAAGCCAAGGGTTTGGTCCTACAGGTAATAGAAGTCACAGGAGTTTAGTTAACTACATGAGAAATGACAAGGTTGGATTTGAGGCATTATGACTCAAACCCTAACCCAAATGTCAGCTCTAGAAAAAAGCAAAAGCCCACAGAGCCCAGACCTTTGACTTGAAGTTTATGCCATTTTCCTGGGAGTAACTGAAACTCACATAAATGAATGCATGAAAAAAGCTTTATTAAGTACTTATTACATGCAAAGCAATGTGTTTAGTGTTGGGGATACAAATAGAAAAGGAAGACAGGCCCTGCCCTCCAGGAGCCGATATTCTAATGGGGAGACAAATATAGGGAAGGTTTCTATTGCAAGACAGGTGGAAAGGTCCCAAGGACCTTAGGGAGCAGCAGTAAAGCAGATGGAAATGCTTCTTTTTCCAAAGCAAAGGATGTTTGTGTAAAGCAGCCTGTCACTGCAGTTACCTTCATCTTAGCTTCCTGCAAAAAACAAGCTTAACTCTGGACCACCCTGACAAGGACAGTATTGACTTTGAGTCAATCATCAATTTGAGCGGGGGACACAAACAGTTGCATGCTGGAAGAACAGGGCTGGTGGGGCTGAGCTTAGTTCCAGGCAGACTCCAAAACATGGAGAAACATGGCATAGGAGAAATTTCTCTTGGGCAACTTCCCTTGAATACAACATCATCATTTCCACTGTTTGGAAAGAAATAAGGATGCAAGCACTTGGAAAGAACTTCTGAAAGGAAAAAAGTAGCATTTTCTTGCAGTTGTCTTGTGTGTACGTGGTTTTTTTTTTTCTATTTCCAATCCCATTGGAAAAATTGAAGAAGAAAAAAGCCATGGGGTGGGGAGGAAGCATGTTTCCAACAACACATTTCTTTGTGTTATTCCTCACCTCAAGTTTTCACATCTCTAAAAATAAAAAAAGGTTAATGGAAAGGCTGAGGCATCCAGTTTTAACTGCAGAATGGAAAGAGAAGGGAAGAAAAAGATGGGTGGATAAATCCACCTGAATTAGTTGACTCTTGAAGTGCCCTTATGTCTTTTCAACCCAGCTTTACTCCTATAGGTCCAGATGGCACAAATTAATTCAGTTTGACCAGGTGGTGCTTATCATAATAATTGAGGATGAACTTGGATTTTTTTAGTATAAGGTGAGGAAACTCTCTCCTTTAAAGCAGATTGGTACCTTCTCTGCAACTTATAGCCTTACAGAGTTGCCTAGAGCACTAACAAAGTGATTTTCCTAGGATCATACACAACCCATATGTGTCAGAGGTAGGACCTGAACCCAGGTCTATCTGAATTCAACTTCAAGTTTCTAATCACTATAGCACATGGCCTCTCCTAATACTGGCACATTAATTGTATTCTCAGGCAGAAGTGTAATAGGCATAGGGATAAGGGAGTAACCACCCAGAATAAAGATGAGAAAGAGAGGGAAGAAGAGAGAGGGAGAAAGATCTCTTATAAAAACAAAAGACATCAACTTGTCCCTTAACTATAAACTAAAAGTGAGAGAGTAAAGGGCTTATACAATGAGTGTGGAAAAGGAGAAGTGATTTTAATATGGTTCTAGGACTTCCCGGTCCTCTAATATGTAACAAATCAAGTAACAAGAACATGGTAATAAAATTTCTGATTTGCAAGAAACCTCAGAGTTCCCTAAGAAGGAATCCATTCTGTGATTTCCACTACAAGGTATGAGATAGCATCTGATTGAATTCCTCCTATGAAGGGGAAGCCACTGCCTTTTGTACCATTTTTCCGCTTCCATGGTACGTTATAGTTTTGGACAATTCTAATCCTTAAGAAATTTTCCTTTATATCAAGCCAAAATTTGCCTCTCTGAAACTTTTACTCCTTGTGCCTAGTTTTGCTGTTGTTTGTTGTTCAGTCACACCAGACTCTTCGTGACTCCATTTGGCATTTTCTTGGCAAAAATATTCCAGCTCATTATACAGAAGAGGAAACTGAGACAAATAGGGTTAAATGACTTGCCCAAGGTCACATAGCTAGTAAATATCTGAGGTCACATTTGAACTCAGGATTCTTCCTGACTCCAGGCCCAGCACTCTCTCCATCTAGCTGCCCTAGTTTTGTTATTGAAGACCAAGTAAACCAGTCTTCTTCCCCCTAACATTTTTTTTTAAATACTTGAAAGCAGGTCTGAACACAAAAACTTTTCTAATGTTAAGGAACCGCTGCTGGGTCCAAAGGTGTTGGAGGACTGCACCTTCTCCCTATGCAGTTCCCAGGTATGGACTTGGTTCAGTCTTGAGAGGCCCCTTTCTTCTACC
>NW_020954590.1:35878864-35881938 GCF_900497805.2 Vombatus ursinus | reverse complement strand
CTCTCTCTCTCTCTCTCTCCTCTCTCTCTCTCTCCCTCTCTCTCTCTCTCTCTCTCTCTCTGTCTGTCTCTTCCCCACGCCCCTCTCTCTTTGTACCTTGAGACTAGACCTCTCCATCTTACCCAGCCTGGAAGTTCACAGGCCATATCTCACTACTGGTCATACAAGACCTTTGCCCTGCTGTTTTCCTGACTTGGGCCTTTTATCCCCCCTTAGAGCCTGGTTCCCCCAGACTCTTCCTCCCTCCCACCCAGTTCCTGGGGACTCACCATATTGATGCTGGTCTTGGTATGAAAACCTAGTCCACTGAGCCAAACTGCAGCTCAAGCTATCTACCAGCTGTAGCCTCACGGGCAGCAGGGATTACAGGAGTAATGTACTTTGTGGAACCTGCTTCTAATGAGAAGGGATAAACTCTTTCTTCTCATGTTCATCAGCTCATTAAACCCCAACCCTGGTGTCCTAGATACAAATATACTTATGGCTTTGGTTATGTTTCATATCTAGGGTCTCCCAAAAAGGAGTGAAAAAAAAAAAGGATACAATAAGAAACAGGTAGAGCACAGGGATTTTATTTGTTCACATAAAAGAAATGTTAAACAAAAAAGACTGAACTCACAATAATAGAACATCGTAAAAGAAGATTTGGTAACTTAACATAGCTTTGTTACATTTTGCTGGGAGGCTGATAGGACTACTAATTAGGCATTTGACATTTCACCTTGGTCTAGACTGTCCAAAAAACTCCTGGTACATGTCTATTGGTAGAACTATCAGGCTTACGTCAGTTCCCTTTTTAGTGGCTGCCTCTTTGATTCAGAAGCTTCCCCAACCACTAACCATTTCCAGTCCAATGGGCTAAGCACCTCCAGACCTCTTGAACTCACAACGTTGCCTACAAACCTAGAGATGTCCTCTCCAAGAACAATGTCCAAACAAGTAGGCATGGCACCTGGGTGGGTGCAGGAGAAGAACATGCCCCATCTCCCCTTCACAAGGAATCTGGAGAAAGAACATTCTATCTGCCATACCAAAGACAAAGCAAAAATGTTGAGCCAGAAGCTGGCATACCAAGTTCCCTGTCACTATGAAGGGGTAAAGGGATAACCCAAGGACCACAAACAGCTTGCTATATTCTACCAAAATGTCAAGTTCTACCAGCACCGGGCCACTCCATGGCTGGAAGCAGACCCCAAAGCTCTAACATGTTTTGACAAGAACCAGGACATGCAATTTAAAATTCAATCTTTGAGACGGTGCCAGTTCTATTTGGATATTTGCCCTCCAGAGCCTTCACTTCTCTACCCAGTTAGAATTCCCAAGGTAAATTATTTCTATTTTCCAACATGTTTTAGAAGTTGAAAAGGATGAAGGAAAGACACATATGATAGGGAGAAGAGGTAAATCAATGCTGTAGTACAAATAATAAGAACACATATGCTTTTATTGATAAAGCATATGTGTTACATTTCTTATCCTTTCATTTATTGTCCTTAAGTGGTATTTTAAATACATGAAAAAAAATCAAAGCAGGAAGAGATTAGGGAGCTTATCTGCTCAAGTCACTTCAGAGCCAGAATTAGAATAAAAAATTCTCGGATTTCTGATCCAATTTTACTAAACAATCCTGGGAGAGTATCACGCCTTCTTTAAACTCCTACATGTACAATTTCAATGATAAAGTAACTTTCTGAAGGAGGACTAAACAAAGGCTGTCAGGAATGATGATAGAGATGACCAGATCCTGGCTCCTCCTTCCTTCCCCTTCCTCCTTTCCCCTCTTTCCCCCCCCTTCCCTTTCCATGCCTGATAAAGCATGATGACATTTCCCTCAGAGTAAGGAAGACTAGGTTCCAATCCTGTCTCTGAAACATCCTGGCTACCTGATGGTGGGCACATCACTTACCCTCTTAGTGCCCCAGGCACTCTTGAGAATATAGAACTCAGAGCAGGCACTATCTATCTACTCTGGCAGAGTTTGTTCCTCACCTGGAACTCCCTAAAACTGTGAAATCACAGTGGGAACAAAAAGTAAAAACAAAACACAGAAGAGGGCACCAGAAACTTGGAAGATTATTCTGGGCCTCTTCTACTAGGTAGTATTTAAGTACTTATCTCTGTCTAACCCCAAATCCCTTGGATGTCAGGCTACTAAATAGGACGAACTTGAAGAGTGGCCCTGTTTTTTTCCATGAGTGGCTCCTCAGGTCTGTGCCTTTGGGGGAGTTCCAGTGTGCCTGGATCCAAGGTGAGACAGAAGGTACCTGGAAAGAAGCTGAAACCTCTTGGCCTGGCTTCATGGAAAGACATGATTGTACAGAAAGGAAAAGAATGGGAGAGGAGGAAGGAGCAGAAGTATGATATGATTAGAACTAGAGGAATCAGTGGAGGCCAGCAGTGGAGGTAGGGTGGCACAGTAGACCCAGCACTGGTTTTGGATTGGAGGACTTGGATTTCAATCTTGCTTCTGCCACTTGGACAGGTCACTTCGCTGGGTCTGGGTTCCCTCCTCTGTAAAATGAGGGAGTAATACTACATGACCTTTAAGGTGCTTTCTAGCTCAAAATTTACCCACCTACGATCTATTCTGATTGCCTCACTTTTCTGGGGGAGGGGGAGACTGAAGTTGTGATTTCATTGATACAGGAACCGCCTAAAGAAGAAACCCCCTTTACCGTTGCAGATCAACCTGGTCAACACCTAATTGTACATAACAACACCAGTAGTAAGACAATGAGCTGGGATTCAAATCCAGAAATTAGGATCAGAGATTTGGAGAAAGAATGGACCTTAGAGGCCACCTAACCAACATTTATATAGCCCTTTGAGCACTTTGCATTTATCATCGCATTTGATCTCAAAACAAAAATAGTAGCAACAGCTCCCTGAGATAGATACCATTCTTATCCCAATTTTATAGATGCAGGATTAGAATCGAGCTCTTCATAGCTCCAAGGCCAACANCAGAAATTAGGATCAGAGATTTGGAGAAAGAATGGACCTTAGAGGCCACCTAACCAACATTATAGATGCAGGATTAGAATCGAGCTCTTCATAGCTCCAAGGCCAACACT
>NW_020954590.1:35853602-35878817 GCF_900497805.2 Vombatus ursinus | reverse complement strand
CTTATCTACTGCACCATACTGCCTCCTTGTAACCCAGCTACTAATTTTTTTACAGACGAGGAAATGAGATCGTCAACATATCTAGAGCACTTTTTACTATATCAAGAAATGGGAGAGAGGGGGAGCGGGCGGCGGGTTAGTAGGAACCGAGAACACAGTCGGTTTCGTTCTTAGTCCTAGAGTCCTAGCAAAACACTTCAATCTGGACTGCAAGCTCCTGGTGGGCTAGCGAAGATTGAGCCCTGCCCTGTGGTTGATGCTCAAAAGCTCGATTTGGGTTTGTAGGGCAGAGCTGAGGGGGGAGGAGAAGGAGGAGGAGGAAAATGGGGGCGTCTCCGGGAGGGTTAAGGCCCGTTACTATTGGTCCCGGGACCTCCTCTGTGCCTCAGGGGCGAGGCCAGGGGTGGAAGATAGCATTGGGTGGAAGAGGCGGGGTCCGGAGCTGGTCTCTCTTGGGCTCGGGCAGTCGGGACTAGTCGGGGACACGAACCACTGCAGCTGTTGGGAAGGGAGAGGAAACAGCGGGGAACTAGACAAGACGAGGTGGTTGAGTCCGAAGTCCCCGCAGTGTCCCCGGATCTTCACTCAGACCATCTTCCCCCTATACAAACCGCTTGCGCTCACGTCCTAGAGCCGGAGGACACAGCAGTGCTCAGCGGAACTCGGTACCGCCGTCCGCGATGAGGGAGATCGTCCATATCCAGGCAGGACAGTGCGGGAATCAAATTGGCACCAAGGTAGGAGAGTAGGGCTGCGCCAGGGGTGGGGGTGGGTTTGGAGCGGGGTGGGGAAGGTCGTCTGTTTTGGCGGGGAGGGGTGCTTCTTAGAGATTGCAAGCAGAATTAGGAAGATGATGTTGGGTGGTGCTGAAGGATTGCTGTTTATTGAGTTTGGTACCAGGAGAGATGAATTAGCTGTGCGGTCCCTCTAAAGTGTCATCAGTCGGGCCAGGCAGTCCCCTCTCTTCCCTTCTCGCATCTCCATGCAACTACCCCCAGTTTCTCTCTCCAGAGCTCTCCTGGCGTCCTATCCCACTACCCGTCCCGCAGTCCTCAATCCTCTCCCTGCCCCATTCTAGGCATCCAAAGTCACACAAAACCCTACTCTGCCCGACCGCGTGTAACTCTAAAATATAGCCTGAGGCAGTGGAGGAGGCTGAGTGAAGGTGGGGGTCAGCAGGAAGCCAAGAGTCCTAAATCCGGCACAGGCCACGCTGATCCACCCTTACCCCTCATCCCTCATCCCCCATCCCGGTTTGGCCCGTCCAGTCTCCTCGTTTCCAGTCCACTCCCTCCCAAAGCAGAGAGGGAGCGGCTCAACGCAGAGCTCAGGCGCGCCAGGAATTCAGCAGCTGCTATACCACGTCCCCCGCCCCCCAACTTCTTCCCCACCCACCTACGGATCCCCCCCCTCGCCCGCCCCCAGCAATCCTCCCCTCCTGCCTAATCAGGAGTACTTACTACCCGCCTCTCCCTAGGACTCAGAGAGAAGAGGAGGAGGGAGGCTGCCCGCATTCCCTCGGTGGATAGGGAATGGGGTGTGAGGGAGGAGGGCTGTTTGGGTGGCAGGGACAGGCAGCCCAGGAAGGGGTTCAGTCCATCTAAGTGCTTACTTTCTGTCCTCCCCACCCCCTTTGTTCCTTTCTGCTCTTCCTCCTCCCTCAAGTTTTGGGAAGTGATCAGCGATGAGCACGGGATTGACCCAGCCGGAGGCTACGTGGGTGACTCGGCGCTGCAGCTGGAGAGAATCAACGTCTACTACAATGAGTCATCCAGTGAGTTGTGCCCGTGTGCGGTGCGCCAGGAAAGGGGGTCGGGGACTGTCTCCTCCCATCCGCTAACCCTCCACCCCTCGAGGCCGGACCTGCTGGAGAGGCAAGCACTCTCCCCCAGGGCATGGTTCCCTGGCGGTCAGCCTAGTTAGTCTGTCTGGGCAGGGTCCCTCACCTCCCTCCCTCCCTCTGGACAGCTCTTTCTGCACGGCCCTGCGGAGGAGAAGGAAGGGGGCCCGGAAGACAGTTATGTTTTCGGAAAAGTTGCAATAGGAGCTTGCTGCTGCTCCTCCCCCTCAGAGGCGGGAAATCCGCTGTTAATTTAAATGAATTCCAACCAGAAGTGTTCAGTTGTCTGGGATGCCAGTTTTTTTCTTCCTTCCCCAAGCCACCCCTCTCTTATTATCCCCCCCACCTCTCCCCAATCAAAAACCACATTTTACACGTTTAGAAGAAAAAGTATTGCTAACTTTTGACTAAAAAGGAGTTTGTGTTATATAACTTTTGGCTCATTTGGGTTTCTGGCTTCTCTTTCTCACTTTTGCTGTCTGCCCTTTGGGTTTTTATTTCTTTTCTCTGCTTGTGCATCCAAGGACAAAGACAGTTAAATTAGAATCTATCAATTTTGCTGCTGAGACCATGATGATGAGTCTTTGTGGGGAAGGAAGTTAATACTAGGGGATAAAGGTTAAATGTTTAGATTATTGGTGGATTTCAGTTCTCTAAGAACTGGTTATGACTAGTTTTCTAGAGACTTAGGTCATCTTGAACTCTTTGTGTCTAGGGAGTGTATTAGAATAGTTTCTGTTCACATTTCACCTCAGAAGCAGCTATACTCTATTGGGTAGCTGGAAACAATTTCTTTCTTGTCCAGCTGGAATGAAAAGGGTCCATACAAATGAAAGTAATCAGCAGGAAGGTAGAGGGCTACATGATTTTCATTGGAATTTTTGAGAACCTATTTTGGGAACCAATATTAATAAGATTAAACTTTTTAGAGGAGAGAAATTGACCAAAGAACCAAAAGAGCACCAAATCAGCTGCTACAACAAAAACAATTTATCTTCCATGGAACTAAAAATGGAAAGCTTCCCTTTGGAAACAAGGAAGTCATAGCAGGCTCATAGAAGCCTCTCTGAATGAGACCCAACTCCCAGGATACATCCCAGGGAGTTGTCAAGATTAATGGAATTAATCAGAGAGAGGTTAGCTCCTACCTGGAAGAGAGCCTTAGAAAATAACATGGTGGGATGGGTTTGTTTTTTTTTTAATATAGCCCAGAAGTATGTTCCCAGGGCCATCCTAGTGGACTTGGAACCAGGAACCATGGACAGTGTGAGATCTGGGCCTTTTGGTCAACTCTTTCGGCCTGACAATTTCATCTTTGGTACGTATGTTCCTGTCTGATTTTCTGTGTCATTGGGTGACAATCATCAATATCACTTTAGGCTTTTGTGTCTTTCCTTCTCCATCTGCAAAATGGGGATTAGGGGTGTATGTGTATGGGGGGGAATGATCTGCCTCATGTTCAAACTCTTGAGGAGCAGGAAAAATGAGGCACTAGATAGATATGAACTTTGAACTTTACAGGAACAGAAAACACTCTTGTATGAAAACAAAATTGTAGTATTATTAATGCTACCACTACTATTAATAGCTCTTTAAATGTACCTGATAGAAAAGCAGTGTTTCTCATTCATGCATTCCTTTATTTATTCATAAATTCCTTCAACAAATGCTATTTATATAGTTGCCCCAATAAATTCACAAGCATTTATTGGACTCCTACCATAATTCAGTCCCTAAGCTAGCATAGCATAGAATAGCACTGGGGGTACAGAAAGTTTTAAGACAAGGACCTCTTCTGCAGGAATTGCAGTCCTGTAGGAGAGATGAGACACATACACGTGAAAAGATAAGTAACAATTATAAGCAAGTGTAAGATCAGGTTCTGGCAGAAAGAGATACTATGGAGGCAATGATACTTTCAGACTACAGTGTTCAAAAAAAGTTTCACAGAAGAATGAAGTTTGGGGAACAGGGTAGGTGATGCAGTGGATGAAGCTCCAGCTCTTGAGTTAGGAGGACCTGAGTTCAAATCCAGCCTCAGACACTTGACATTTACTAGCTGTGTGACCCTGGGCAAGTAACTTAACCCCGATTGCCTCATTCCAAAAAAAAAAAAAAAAAATGAAGCTTGAGTTAGTCCTTGAAGAATGAGGAGGAACTTAGACAGAGAAGAGGAGGGAGGTCATTCCAGGAATGAGTAAAGTCTTAGAGAGGAAAAGTGTTGTATCTCTTTTAGCTTCTCCCTGAGGTAGTTAGTGCCTCAGGGACCTTAGAGTAAAAAGATGTAGCAACATGAAACTGGGAGCATCTCTCCTCTGCCCTGTGTTCCATCCCATTATTTGAATCAGTGTGGTTCATGAATTGTAGTGGCCTTCCAAGGCTGTTCCAAAAACTGGCTCAAAATACAAACCATGTGGATTTTAAATATATATATTATCTACTGCAGAAGAGAATTTACATTAAAGATCATAAAAATTAAGATGATAAATGTGTACCCACAATTAGTCACAAATATTCTCAGTAGCTCCACTAATTGAATTGGTGTTAGGGAAACGGCGTGAGTGTGGAGTGTGTCAGTCCATGGGAGTGTTGGGGGGGGCAGGGTGGGATCTAAAATGAGCCACAGTGAATATTACTGCTCTACCCAAATCCTCAGTGTACATACTAAATAAATTAGTGCCTACAGGACAAGTTTAGTATAATGTCATAGGAAGAGGGGAGAATGCCCCCCAACTCCATTCCCATCCCGAAGGGTGTAAGGCCACATAGTGAAGTGACGCTACCCATTTGTACAGAATTATCTTTGCAAGAACTAGGACACAGACCAAATTTTAGGGCTCCTCTGGTTCTCCTCTCTAAGCGGTAAAGGCTATGATGATGTTGGAAGGAGAAAACGGGTATCCCAGTCTACAGAATCAGACTTAGCACTATGTTTTCTGACCTCCATCATTTTATGAAAGAGGAAACTGAGAGAACTGAAGTGCTTTATGAAGGTCACACAATTAGTCTAGAAAGTAGGATTTGTGGGGTAGCTAGGTGACTTAGTGGATAGAGCACCAGCCCTGGAGTCAGGAAGACCTGAGTTCAAATCTGGCCTCAGACACGTAACACTCACTAGCTGTGTTACTTTAGGCAAGTCACTTAGCCCCAATTGCCTTCAACCAAAAAAAAAAAAAAGTAGGATTTCAACCAAAGTCTTCTGTTTCCAGTTACAATGTTCTTTCTACTAACCCCAGGGATACTGGTTCAGGTTGGAACCAGATCTTTATGAAATTCGGGCAACAAGTTAACTGTGATGGGTCTATGAAAGTCACATGCCCAGCTCCCCCAGCTTCAGGTGCACTGCAGTAACTCCTGGGAAGACATAGTTGGCCAAAAGTGGGAGTGATTCGGGTGGGGCTTGTGTCTAAGTTTGGTTTCTGGTACTACAGTTATTGAGGAAAGCAGCCAAAACCCCCCAAACTCTTCTCTTTGTAAAAGGAAGAGGTTGCAGAGCTGAGCCTTCACCAAACCTTGCCTCTAAGCTCATAGGTCTAGCTTTGGGGTCCTCCCACTATCTTTATGACACCACATCCTTCATTTTCTCTCCCCACTAAGGAAATATTGATGCCTAGAATTGGCCACAGTGTCCTCACAGGAAATATGCAGAAAAAATGGCCCAAGTTCAAGGGAAATTCTCTCTTGGGGAGTGCCAGTGAAGTTTGGGTTTTATTTTCCTTTAAATGATAGCAAACTCCACCATTTTAGGGAAATGCCAGTTTTGTAGAATAAAAATATCTACTATGTCCAACTATAATTTCAAATCTGACACACTTCCAGGATTAGGAGTGTTAGAAGGATTTTCTAATCTGCTACTTAGGTACTGCTTGTGTGATCAGGATCAAATGACTTCATCTGGCTGTACCTCACTTTCCTCCATGGTAAAAGTAGAGAACTGAAGTAGATGATTTCTACTGAAATATATGTCCTCCTGTGACATTTTAAAATCCTAAAGCTCATTCAATAGCTGAATATCAGCTTAACAATGTCAACAACAACCTTCTTGCTGGGGAAAAATATAACAAACAAACCAATGCTCAGATCCCCCTCTCTGGGAGGGAGATTATGTGCACCCATCTTCTTGGTTTCCCCTAGATCATATAAGCTTCTGCTTTTTAATTCTCTAATGTGTGGGAGAATAATAATAGCTGATATTTTATGTTGCATTTTAAGGTATGCAAAGGCATCTTATTGCCTACTTTATCTCATGTGAGCTGAGGACTTACAGGTATTATTATCTTCACTTTGCAGATAAGGAAACTGAGTCTCAAAAAGGTTGTTAGAAGAAATGGGTTCCTGTCCTGGTTTTTGCCACTTACTGTCCTTGGGCAGATCTCTTCTTTACCTTTCTGGGCCTGTTTCTTCATCTGTAAAATGGGGGGAATGGACTAGATGGCCTTTGAGGTCCCTTTGGTTCTAAATCGATGATCCTAGGAGGTGACTTGTCAATGGTCTCATCCCTAGTAAATATAGAGGCAGGACTCAAACCCATGTTTTCCCTACTCAACCATGCTGCCTTTCTGAGAATGACTACTTTACGTTTATTTAGCTCTTTTGCAGTTTTGGAAGTATTTTCACATGGGAAATCTCCTTTATTCCTCATAATAACCCTATTTAGTAAGCAAAAAATGCATACTTTTTCTCATTTTCAAGATGAGGAAACAGGGATTGTTTTTTGCCTTTTTGTATCCCAGCAGAGTGTCTGGCACATAGAAGGCATTTAATAAATATTGACTGAGTGAGTGAATAAAACAGAGCAAAGTGAAATAATTTGCCCCAAGTCATATAGCTAACAAGTGGTCCAGCTGGCACACTCACCCAGGTCATAAGATCATACATTTAGAGCCACAAGTTCTCTTTCCACTTTCCAGTTGGGTAAATGGAGGCCTACGGGATTAAATGATTAGCCTACTGTCAAAGGGACAGTAATAACAATAGCTGGTATTTAGGTGGAGCTTTAAAGTTTGGAAAGTGTTCACCATGTTATTTCAGTTGAACCTCTTGTCCTGGGATTGAATGTTGTCATTTTACAGATGAGGAAACTGAGGCTGAGGGAAGTTTAGTAACTTACAGCTAAGTAAGTGTCTAGTAAGCAGATGACCTGGGATTTGAATCCAGGTCCCTTGACTCTAGATCCTGTCCTCTTTCTATGGTAGCAATATAGGACTTCCTATAGGACTATAGGACTTCCAAAGTCCTGTAGGATTCATTAATAGGCAACAGGTCCAGGGCTCTTACCACTCTGTCATACAGTCTCCAGTATAGAGGGCTGGGATGAAAAGAAACAAGCAATGCACATGTGTTTGAATTGGAACTGGAGGGTCAGGTATTCCGAGTGAAAGACAGCAACTCTTAGAGTAGCTGAAATATTGATATTAGCTGTCTTTAGACCTTTTTTGTGTCATGGACCCCTTGGGCAGTCTAGTGAAGTCTATGGACCCCTTCTCAGATAATGTTTTCTAAGTAATTGAAGGAAATACTAATTTTTAGTTCAAGGTTAATGAAAATAAAAATCTAATTTTTTCCCATCTAAATTCACAGAACCCCTGAAGTCTAGAGGGATCAATGGACCCCTAGATTCAGAACCCCTGATTTAGACTCCAAATGGAAGGGGTACTTCCACTGAGTGGTCACTAACAACAGGTAACCGATCTAGTGGAAGTTCCTTACTATTGCTCACCACCCATCTATGACTTCCCCCAACAGAATGAATACAAACCAAGATTATGTGAGTTGACTTTTTTTTTTAAGTTGTTAAAGTGTATTTTGTAAAAACCTACACCTGAATTGGAAAGCATGTGTATGCAGCAAGGTATAAAAGAACAGGAATGCATTTTTTTGTAGGGAAAAATGGATTAAATCCTATTTTTCCTGGCTAGTGAGTCAAACCAATTGATTTCTGCTTAGGCTATAGTTATGGAGGCATCCTGTGGGAAGATATCTCAGTGGGTCAAATGTGTCATATGCATATTATGGCAAAAAGAACAGCTGAAAGTTAGGGTTTACTTTTAGCAATTCTCCCATTTGTAACTTTTTCTCCAGTTTCAGATCTGGCAGACATGAGTGTTAGAAAACCTAAACAGTGCAGTGGTGCCTTCAGAGAGGTTTGAACAGGACATAAATCAGAGGGTGTGTCCTTTGCCAGGGAAAGACAGCTCAGTGGTATCTGTTGAGGCTTGACTGAAGCTTGGAAAATTACAGTCTCATTTTCTATAGTCAGGAGTCACTGACTGCAATGTCACAACACGCTATTACTAGTGATGTTCATTTCATAACCCCCAAATATTTAACTAGGAGCTCCAGTTGCTATGAGACTGTTGCAAAATATTCAGAAGTCTCTAGCTTCTTTCTTTTTCCAAGAACACATAGAGAAAGCTTCAGGACCAATCAATCTACTGTAAATATTTAGCAACCACAGCAAATGGTATAAACTCAGAAAAAGGGAACAGAGGTTTGGAGTCTGCTCTAAGTTCACTGAAGGAACAGCTTCTGACTTGATTTATTCTTGTTTTATGCTTCTCTGAAGTAACCTGTTTGTTTTCAGTTCCACCTTTTTGTTATTTTAATGGAGGAATGCATTCCCACTTTTTAAAAAGTAGCTACAGTAATGTTATCTTCTTGCAAGAAGGTATAATCCTTATTCAACGATCAAAGAGGAAACATAACTGCTTTTCTGAGTCTTGTAGCTTCAACAGAGCTTGGCTCAGGGATGTAGCCTGTCCTCTGTTGGGTCTTTGGTGCCTGCTTGCCACATGTGGCTGGCCACCTTGCCACATGTGGCTGGCCACCTTAGCAAGAGAGGGAGAGGGAGAGAGAAGGGAAGAAAAAGAGAGAGAAAGAAAGATAGTAGGAGGAAAAAAACAGGAGGGAGGGAGGAAGAGAGAGAGGAAGGGAGAAAGAACGAAAGGGGAGAGAGGGAAAGAGAGAAAAAAAGGAGAGAGGGAGAGAAGAAGAGGGGGAGAGGGAAGGAGAGAAGAGGAAGAAGGAGGAGGAAGAGAGAAAGAAGAGCATGAGGAGGAAGAGGAGAAGAAAAAGGCGATGAAGAGACAAAGACGATGAAGATGAAGGAGAAGGAGAAAAAACAACTGTTTTTTATGTTGTTCCACAGCTGTGCAGGAAGCACAGTGATTTCTGTATCCTCAGGAGGTAATAGTCACATCCGAGACTGTGCCTACAGTCAGGGGAAAACGGAACAAGGAAATGGCTCACTTGAAACAATTGAAATGCTCAGTAATTGTACCATGCCCTGGCTCCCCATGCAGAAGACTGGAAAGCTTGAGCTGCTGTCTCAGTTTTGGCCTGATATGTCCCTTTCTTAATAAATATCGGATGCTGCTGTGCAAATGGCCATTGTGCCTGTTAAACCAAAGGAAATCTGGGCAAAGAATAACTGCAAGGAGGTGCAGAATTTACTCCTGAGTTAGGTAAGAGACTGAATATCTCTGGAGCTCCTACCAACAGGTGCAGATACCAAGTGGGGCACATGCCAGAGAGAAATCTGCTGCAACTCTAGAAACAAATCATCGGTGATTTAAATGCTTTTTGGTATATTTACCAGGACCAGAGAAGGAGCTCAGTGGCTAAGGTGTGTTTGTTTTTTCCCCACCTATTTCTCTACCTTTCGGAAATAATAAAAGATTTAAACTCTCAATCAGCAAATAGTTAATAGGCACTTATGATGTGACCAGCACTGGACTAGATGCTGTGAGGGAATCTGGATGTCTGTGTTGTCAAGAAGCTGACAATCTAATGGGAGGAAAAAGAACCACAGAGGAGGACTGTGGGGTAGTGCAGAGGTGTCAAACACATGGGCAGGCCCAAACTAGAGTAAAATATAATTGAGGAATATTTAACAAAATAAATAAAAATACAATAGGTGACCTGCAGGGATCTTCATATATGTTTTATTGTTGTTGTTGAGTTGTTTTCAGTTGTGACTTGCCAAGTCACACTTAGTAAGGGTCTGAGGCTAGACTTGAACTCAGATCTTCCTGACTCCAAGCCCAGTGCTCTAGCCATGCACCATCTACCTGCCCCATATGAATTAATATTGTTATTCAGTCTTTTTCAGTCATATCCAACTCTTTGTGACCCCATTTGGGGTTTTCTTGGCAAAGATACTGGTTGGTTTGCCATTTTCTTCTGTAGCTCATTTTATAGATAAGGAAACTGGGGCAAATAGAGTTAAGTGACTTGCCCAGGGTCACATAGCTAGTGAGTGTCTGGGACCAGATTTGTACTCGGAAAGAAGAGTCTTCCTGACTCCAGGCCTAGTATTCTATATACTGAGCCACCTAGCAGCCCCTGTATGTGGTTTAGTGGCCCCCGTTTTTATTTGAATTTGATATGACTAATGTAGTATATAGCACAGGTGACCTGGAGTCAGGAAGACCTGAGTTCAAATCCCCTTTGAGTCACTAGCTCTAGGCCTCAGTTTCCTCATCTGTAAAATAAAAAGGTTAGACTCAATGACCTCTAAGGACCATTCTGATTCTAAAATCTGTGATCCTGACTTGTCTGACTTAGCACTGGTATACCAAAGAGACTTAGTATATATATTGGTTCATGGTTTATTTTATTCTGTACCCACTCATCAAACACAAATATTTTAATATATGAAAAACAGGAAAGAGAACTGTATTAAGAAACTGGACATAATGTACAGTAGGGGATGTCAAACTAGGGTCCATGGGCTGGATACCACCTGTTTTTGTACTGCCAACGAGCCAAGAATGTTTTTTACATGTAAATGCATTTACATGTAAACTATTTATATGTAAAAATGATCATTTACATATAAACATCAGTCTTAGCTCATGGAGCCACCCATGGCCCACCAGGAAGTAGACCAAACAAACCCTGATGTAGAGTTGGATTTTTTTTTTAAAGACTATATATTATATTTAGCAAGGTAGTAACAAAATTGCTCCTTTTTTGTACCCTTCTACCCTTGTTTTTTTTCTTTCGTGCACTTAAAATATTTTGTTTTTATTTTTTTTTTCATGCTTATCACTATCACTAATTTGATCTTTGGTTTTTTTAATCACCTCAGTTTGCGAATTGTGAATTGTCATAAACTGGTGAAACCCAGACAAAGCAGTTTGCCCTTTAGGTAGCTGGCTTCAAACCAGTAAAAATAAATAAAGATTAAGTCAGCGGAAGCCTGTGGCTAGATAACATCAAGTGAGCCCATCTTCAGTATGGCAGGCAGTCCACATACAAAAATCACATTTGGATTATTTCAGGGCAGTGTCTGTAGCAGAGAGCTGGAAAGCTTGAGAATTCCTGACTCTTTCTTTTTTTTAAAACAATGCCTGCTTCTTCCCACCCCCACTTCTCCAGCTTTGTGGTTTGGCTTCATGTTTTCTCTATTCATCGGAGAAGATCTGCTAGCCAAAAGTCAAAATTAGGGGATCTGTAGCTTCCTTTGCCACTGACTCATAGTGTGGCTTTGGAATTTGTTGTAGAATTTTGTTATCACCCAGCCTATGATTTGTAGGTAAATAATAGTTTGTTTTAGTCAATATCTGTCAAGTATTTGAAAGCTGCCAATGAAAGATGCCTTGGGAATAAGTGAAGTTTCTCTTTCTATGGTTTTTGGTGGTCTGAAAGTTGAGCACAAGTTAACAGTGGAATGAGGCAGCTAGGTAGTGAAGTAGATAGGGCATTGTGCCTGGAATCAGGGATACCCGATTTCAAATTTGACCTTGGACACTTACTAGCTGTGTGACTCTGGGCAGGTCATTTGACCTCTGTTTGCCTCAGTTTCCTCATCTGTAAAATGGGGATAATAATAGCATCTCTGTCCCAGGGTTGTTGTGAGAATCAAATGAGATAATATTTGTAAAGCACTTAGCACAGTGCCTGGCACATAGTAAGCACTATACATTAGTTAGGCATTAGTATTATTATTAATAACAATTATTTTAAAAAAGCTAACGTGATTTCGGGTATAGCATCCAGAGTGAAAGGAGGCTATAGTTGTTATTGTTGTCTTTAATTATGTGGCAGTAATCCGTGTTTATACTATTGATTGATTCTTCTTTTACATGGTATCAGTTTACATGCAGCGTTCACATGTTCTTCACATGTTACTTGTAGTGTAAATATTTTCTATTATATTCATATTTCGTAATTTAGCTTAGCCATTTCTCAACCAATGGAAACTTGAGGTTGTTTCTAGTTTTCTGCTAATGCAAATAGTGTTGCTAGGGAAGCATACTCACATGAAGCGTCAGGGAATAGTGAAAAAGAAAGCCATCCTTTAAGCCAAGAAGACAAGGATTTGAATCCTGTCTCTTGACACATAATGACTGTATGACCTCTGGCAAATCATTTAACTTCTCAGATTCAAAAAGAAACACCACATGTTGACTTAGAAAAACCACAAATTAACATTATTTATATATTTTTATTTATTTTAAAAACATTTTCTAATTACATTTTAATCTGGTTAGGGCCACATGAACAAATTTGACACCTCTGCTCTAGGCAACTAAGACCACAAGTTTCAGAGAAGGTGCTGACCTACGCTGTTAGAGGATGTTTCCTACATCAAGGAAATCATGGCTCCAGTATATATCCATATATATGCACACATATGTCTCCATGTTTACTGCCAATACCTCCTTAAAAGCATTGGGCCTAGTCAACAAGCATTTATTAAGGGCTTAATATATGCACTAGGGATAGAAGGAAAGGCAAAAATATGGTCCCTGTCATCAAGAAGATTACATTCTAATGGGGGATACACATGCAAAAAAAATTACATATAAGATATATAGTATAAACGGAAAGGAACCACAAAAGGAAGGCACTAGCAATGGGAAGTCAGGGCTTGGGGGGAAGGAAGACCTCTTGTAGGAAGTGAGAATTGAGCTGAAGGAAGCCAGGAAAGCCAGAGGCAGAGATGAGGAGGGAGAAAATTTCAGGCTTGGGAGATAATCAATGAAGTTACAGAATCAAGAGACGGAGCATCACGTGCAAGAAGGCCAGGGTTCTGTCCTGTAAAGTATGAGGAGGAGAGCAAGGTGTAAGGAAACTGAAAAAGTAGGAAGGGGACAGTGACAGACTTTAGATGCTAAACAGAGGATTTTATATGGAGGGGGGGTTGCCAAAGCCAAGCCTATATTAAGGAAATCACTCTGGAGTGAAGGACAGATTGGTGTAGAGAAGAGACCTGTATTGTAATAGTCCAGGTGTGAGGTGATAAGGACCCAGACCAGGGCGGTAACTCTGTGAATGGAGAGAAGGGGATGCATTTGAGAGAAGTGAAGGTAGAAATGATAAGACTTGGCAACAGATTGCATATGTGGGGTGAGTGCAAGTAAGAAGTTGAGGATGGCACCAAAACACGTAAGTTTGGGTGGCACGCGGGTGGTACTCTCAACAGTAATAGGGAAGATCAGAAAACAGGAGGCTTTGGGGAAAAGAAAATGGACTCTGTTTAAGAATGTTAGGTTTGAGATGTCTATAGGACATCCAGTTTGAGATGTTCAAAAGGTGATGTGAGACTGGAGCTCAGGAGAGAGATTAGTGCTGGATATATAGTTTTGGAAATTATCTGCATAGAGATAGTAATTGAACCCATGGGTGCCAATGAGATAACCAGGTGAGACTAGGAGAAAAAGGCCCAGAACACAGCCATGGTGAACACTCATAGTTAGCAAAGGAGACTGAAGAGTAGTCAGACAGGCAAGAGAAGAACCAGGAGAGAACAGTATCAAGAAAAGCTAGAGAAGAGAATATCAAGGAGAAGAGGGTGATTGACAATGTCAGAGGCTGCAGAGAGGGCAAGGATGAGGACTGAAAAAAGCCATTAGAATGGGCAATTAAAAGATCATTAGTAACTTTGGAGAGAGCAATTTCAGCTGAATGATGAAGTCAGAAGACAGACTGAAGAGGATTCAGAAGCAAGGAAGAGCTGAGAAAGTGGAGACACCAAGTAGAGATGGCTTTCTCAGAGTTTAGCTATGAAAGGGAAAAGGTATGATAATAGGGATGGTCAGAAAAATTATGTTTTTGTTTGTTTTTTTTTAAAGCTGGGAGAGATATGGACATGTTTGTAGGAATCAGAGATGCAGTCAATAGGTAGAGAGTGAAGATTAGCTAGAAAATGGATATGGTAGTGGGAGCAATAAGCCGGAGATGAGGTAAGATGGGATCAAGGGGGAACACGTATGGATTTGCCTTTGCAAGGACCACTTTTTCATGAGATAGTAGAAGGCAGCTAAGTAATGTAAGATGAGGAGGGGAAAAGAGGAAGCTCTTCATGAATGACAGTTTTTTCAATGAAGTAAGAGAAGCCTTCAGCTGAGAGGGTTGGGGGAAGGCGGTAGGCTCAAGAATGAATGAAAAGTTTTGGAACACCTGCTACAGTGAGTGGATAGTGAATCAACTAAGGAAATATTAAGGATTGCCTTACTGCAGTAAAGGCCCCGTTCAGATTATTTATAACAAATTTATAGTGCTTGGGAGTGTCTGGCACATAGTAGGTGCTTAATAAACGCTTACTGAATTGACAATTTTTATTGATTCAGTCAGTAGCATGTGAATAGAAACAAAATGGTGGGAATGATCCAAGGTTGGGGTTTGGCAGAGCATGAGAGAAAATAGAGTAAGAAGGTAAAGGACTCAAGTGTAAAGGGTCATGTAACCATCATCCTAAAAAGCGAAAGATTTGGAGATTTGGCCTAGTAATTGCTTCTATGAATGCTGCAGCCACAGCTACTCAAGACCCAGAAAAAAGAGTTCTGGCCATCAAAGTCCTTGGCAATGTGCAATGGCTCAACATTAGAAAATGAGGTTTTTTAGGAAGAGATGACTTCAAAGAAAATGTATTTGCTTTGCTGCTAAGGATCATAGGATCTTTCAATCTGACTTGCCACTGACATTTCCTCAGTTATACTGCTAATGTGTTAGAATCTAGACTTCAGTCTTCTGACCCCAAGACAAGTCCTTTTCCCACTAAACCACACTGTGCTTCAGTAAATGTGCTTTCCTCCCCTCCTGTTAACATATGACTGCATCTTAAAACAGTGTTTCTGATGTGGTTTTGCCTCTTCTGCCCAGATCAAACTATTATTTCCAAGTAGCATTCTATCAAGGATTAGTAACAGGACAAAAAAAGCCAGAGGATTTTGATCCTTTGTAGAAAAGACTAAGAGAGGTTAGGCGACTTTTCAATGGAGTATGTTCTATTTAGGTAAGCTGTCTGAACTTCGGGCTAAAAATAACTCAATTTTATGTTAACATTTTCCTACATACTAATCTTTTATTAGAAAATTAATTTAAAGTGAATAATTCTGAAAGACTTTGATCAGTGGAAGGATCAAACATGATTCCAGAGGAGAAAGAATGCTGCCTACCAACCTCCCAACAGAGGTGATGGGACTAAATATGCAGAATGAGACACATTTTTTAACATGGCCAATACAGGAATTTGCTTTGCCTGACTATATGTTACAAAAGTTTTGTCTTCCCTCTCCTTTTTTCCAGTGGGAAAGAGGTAGGAGAGAAAATAAATGTTAATTTAAAATATATATAAATAAAAAATAAAAGTTGATAAATTAGAAAAAATTCAAATGTGCTTTTAAAAAAAGACTTACAGGGGCAGCTAGTTGGCACAGTGGATAGAGCACCAGCCCTAAAGTCAGGAGGACCTGAGTTCAAATCTGGCCTCAGACCAAACACTTGATACTTACTAGCTGTGTGACCCTGGGCAAGTCACTTGACCCCAGTAGCCTAAAAAAAATAAATAAATAAAAGAAAAAGTGAAAAAAAAGATTTGCTTTACTCTTACATGCAAATTTATTGTATCTTTGGATCGGCTCTCTACTAAAGTCCTACTTGTGATGCCTCATCTCAGCAGGGAAATGACTTGAGTTCTCACAGGTTGTGCCAGTGAAGCACAAGCTGCAGTTGGTTTTTAACAAGCTGGAGAATACTTCAGAACATAGGTCCAATCGTGGTCCATCTGCATGATGTTCAGAGAAGCTAATCACAGAGGTTGAGTACAGGGAAATAAAATTTTTGGTGACAGAAACTATCATTTACCAAAGCTAGAATGGTTGCAGTCTGACAGAATCATGAATCTTTGAAGTATTAGGACCAAATTTTTTCCTAGTGAAATACTTCTCCAAGTTCAAGACAAAAGTAACAAGGAAAACGGGATTATGACACACAGAAATTTGCTTCCCCAGAAACTTTTTAGGAATAAATGTCTTCTATCAGGTGAGATTTATCTTTTTTTTTTCCAGCTCTCTGAATGCATTAGAGGAAATACAATAACTATAAATTTATGTCATTTGTTAAACTTGTCTTCCAAACTAGAAGCTGTTTGAGGGCAAACAGCATGGCATATAATTCTTTGATAATTGTCATTGTCTAGCAGAATACCACACACCTGGTACATAACTTGAGTACTGAATGTATGCACAAGAATTAAATTTTTCTTTTTAAATTTTGCAACTCAGGCTATAGGGAAAGAAGAGTTCCATAACTTTTTTTGTATTGATGCTTTTAGACGAAGATTAGGCCTCCCTTTTCAAATCACATGCATTTTTCTTCTATGTTTTATTGCAGGACAAACCGGTGCAGGAAACAATTGGGCAAAGGGACATTACACTGAAGGAGCAGAGCTAGTAGATTCAGTGCTTGATGTAGTGAGGAAAGAATGTGAACACTGTGACTGTCTGCAAGGATTTCAGCTCACTCACTCCCTGGGAGGAGGAACAGGGTCTGGTATGGGAACACTGCTCATCAGCAAAATCCGAGAGGAGTATCCAGACAGAATCATGAATACCTTTAGCGTCATGCCTTCTCCCAAAGTGTCTGATACTGTGGTGGAGCCTTATAACGCAACCCTGTCGGTCCACCAGCTGGTTGAAAACACAGATGAAACTTACTGCATTGACAATGAGGCCTTGTACGATATCTGCTTCCGTACCTTGAAGCTTACCACCCCAACCTATGGAGACCTTAACCACCTGGTGTCTGCAACCATGAGTGGGGTAACCACCTCACTGCGCTTCCCGGGGCAGCTCAATGCTGATCTCCGCAAACTGGCCGTCAACATGGTCCCTTTTCCTCGCCTTCATTTCTTCATGCCAGGCTTTGCTCCTTTAACAGCCAGAGGTAGTCAGCAGTACCGAGCCCTGACGGTCCCAGAACTCACTCAGCAAATGTTTGATGCTAAGAACATGATGGCTGCTTGTGACCCAAGACATGGACGGTATCTCACTGTGGCCACTGTCTTCCGAGGCCCAATGTCTATGAAGGAAGTGGATGAGCAGATGCTGGCCATCCAGAACAAGAATAGCAGCTATTTTGTAGAGTGGATCCCTAATAATGTCAAGGTAGCTGTATGTGACATCCCTCCTCGTGGCCTTAAAATGGCCTCCACATTTATTGGCAATAGCACTGCAATTCAGGAGCTCTTCAAACGCATCTCTGAGCAGTTCTCTGCCATGTTCCGCCGGAAGGCTTTCCTTCATTGGTTTACAGGAGAGGGAATGGATGAAATGGAGTTTACAGAAGCGGAAAGTAATATGAATGATCTAGTCTCAGAATACCAGCAGTATCAAGAAGCTACAGCCAATGATGGAGAGGAAACTTTTGAAGATGATGAGGAAGAGATCAATGAATAAAAAAAATTTTCCCTATCACATGAAAACATGAATGAAAGCTTAATAAAATTCCTTTAAATGTATAAACTGTCTTCAATTTAAAGTCTTTTGAACATGGCAGATAACTGACGTGGAAGGTAGTTGGAAAACTAAGAATTTTTCTTTTCATCCCTTTGTGGGAAAAAATAGGCTGTGCAGTATCATATTATACTGAATATGCAACATAAACTTTAAGAAAATCTATTCATAATAAAAATATTATTACATCTGCTTTTTTGGGGGGGATAGGTTAAAATAAATACTTATTTTAACAAAGCCAAGTTAGAGAAGAAAAAAGAAATAACTATACAAACTAATGACAACTACAGTAACTCCTAGGGGTGTGTGGTTGTGCTTCATCTCTCTTCCGGGGTTTGCAAAATGCCAGTGCTGGTTACTGAAGAAATAAGCTGAAAGGGAGAAACCACTCTTATCAGCAAGTCAGAAAATCTTAGAGATAGTAACTAGTATTTTTGGTAGCTTCCATGTCTCAGCAAAGCTTGACAATCGTTTTAGGACAAATAACAAAGAAATATTACTTTATATAACAGGAACTGATTATTTCCTCAAGATATAACTGATAATATAAATGTAATCACAGAATTTAAGAAAGACACATAAAAGATCTAGTCCAGGAGTTGGCAAACTACAGCCCAAGACAGGGGTGGGGAACCTGTGGCCTTGAGGCCCTTTGAATACAATGCACTTGAGGACCTAGAGGGCCACATGTGGCCTCAAGTTCCCCACCCCTGGCCCAAGAGCTAAGACTGGTTTTTACATTTTAAATCAACAGCTGTATTTTAAAATGTACAAAAACAGGTGGCAAGTTGGATTTGGCCTGCAGGCCATAGTTTGCAGACCCTTGATCTGGTCTGTAAGATTCAGAGTTGGAAGGGAGCTAACATTACCTAGTTCAACCCCCTCATTTTACAAATTCTGACCACTTTATAAAAAATCTACAGGACTAGAAAAGTAATGAATGACCTTCAACACTGGCATGATGGGCTTGATGCTAAGATCTAAATAAGTATTAATAGGCATGTTAAAATTGAACTAATCCAGGCTTGATTCCTTGTCTCTAAAAAAGGGACAGTATAAGGGATTTAGTGTGCTATTCCAAGTTCTGTTGAAACTAACTGATGAGTTAACAAATGAGTTCTTAACAAGAAGCATTAATAAACTGGACTATATCAGAGTTTCACCTATCAGATTTCCCATGGGCACCAGAAGCTTTATCAACATTTCTTATTATAAAAGTAATAAGAAGAGACAGAATGCTAACGTCAAAATTTCATATGAAAGAGCCTTCTCTAATAAAGAGGATCAT
The DNA here is from genome assembly GCF_900497805.2 of Vombatus ursinus. Taxonomy (NCBI): domain Eukaryota; kingdom Metazoa; phylum Chordata; class Mammalia; order Diprotodontia; family Vombatidae; genus Vombatus; species Vombatus ursinus. The sequence goes on along the minus strand of NW_020954590.1, from coordinate 35,859,946 downwards.
CCATCCCCAGAGTTAAGTTTACTGCAAGTATATTTTCTTAAAGTAAACAAATCTGTGTTCAAAAAAGGACATTGTATGTAGTTTATTTTTTATTTCAAAGCAGCCTTATTTACACAATACATTCACATTTTTAATATCTTACAGCTCCCTGTAGAAAACCTTTTGATTAAAACACAACAAATGATCTGAATTTTAAAAAAATACTACATGAAATTAGAATGTTTTCCTCATTAGGTGTTCAATTCATTTCACAGTCTATCTGCCTTGTGCAGATGAGAGGGGAACCATTGAAGGATAAGGAGAGTGAAGTAAGGGTGGGTGGGTTTGTGAGAGGAAAAAACTGACCTCTCAAGTACTGCAAAGTTTTATAAATTAATTAATTATACCTGACATGTTCAGGCACATGTTTCCTAGGTACAAGAAACTAGAGCTTGGCACAGTTCAAGAATCTTTCCAATCAACTCTACTGAAATCTTTACTTAATGATTTCTCCTCTGTTAGTTCTCCTTTGATGTGAGCTATACCATCACCACTGACAATGACTTCTGAAGCCTAGAGATAAAGTACCTGCCTTGTATACAAATCACAGCTTTCTTTTTTGTTATCATTTCAACCTTAGGGGAAATAGTAGGTTAAGACCAACCTGACAAAATGCTTCAACACCGGGTTTCATTAATCTGACAAAGCCAAAGTTGAAGTACTGTGCAAACTGATAACATAAGACAAAACGAAATTAAAATGGCATCTCTCCTTTGATCTGTTTTACTGTCTTGTCATCTGGTGGTTCCTCTTTTTCCTTCTCCTTTTCACGATCTTTGTTCCAGTCTTTAAGTCCTTCTGGAAGAGAGGTGTCCTCATCTAAGCTTCCAGTGCCCTCTACAAAATCTTCATAGGTAGATTTTTCTGCAAAGGGTCTGGGGCCCAAAAGTTCAACCATATCAGACTTATCTAATACTTCCTTTTCTAATAATCGAAGAGCAACCTGAAACAGAACAATTTCTATTAAATACATACACCAGGGGAACACAGTATAAGATTATCCCAGATCACTTAATAATGATCAGGTGAAAACATTTAAACAGGTTTGGTTCAGACTATTAGTCCTACAGCAAGGGCTAAATTAAACTAAGTTTGTAATAATCACCTACTCTGTAATTTTAATACACCTATGTTTTGCTTGAGAGGAAGTACCACAGCATTTTATATATATATATATATATCTCTATCTTACAGCTCTTATTGTTAATGTAAGATTGTGAACACTAAGAGCAAGTATTAAAGATGTTTTCCTCTACCATATGGAACTCATAATTACATACCTGCATTAATTAGGTGTTCTAGTAAACTGAATCAAGAGTTTATAGGTGTGTGTGTGTCTGTATACTAAATGTATATACATTAACCAATTTTTAAAAAATGAGTGCCACAAGGTAATACAATGCTAAACAATATTTCATATAATCTAACGCATCTTTCATGATTTGGAAAGTACCCTGGTACATGTAGTGTTATCAGGGTCATTGTTAGAAACAGCAGTTATTATTACATAGTATTATAGATTTAAAAGATGCACGAAAGTGGGATTAACTCATCCAACAAACATTTACTGAATATCTGTGAGGTGCCAAGTACCACGGTGTCTTAAACAAAAAAAACAGAACACAATCTCTGTTTCCAACAGCTTACAATCTAGTACAGAGCTTACAAAATCTGCATCATGTGTTATTCACGATAGTCTTCAATCAGCAATCAACATGTAAGCATTTTTTAAGTGCCACTACATGCGAGGTGTAGTACTAGGTATTGGGAATACAGAGACAAAATGAAAATGTATCTCCCTGCAAGGAGCTTACATTCTATCAAATGAGATAACATGTACATAATTCAGTATGTACATAATAAATTTTTTTTTTTTTGAGGGAGGGTGCTAACAGCTGGGGAAAGATATTAGAAAAGACTTGATGTAGAACAAGGCACTTCAACTAAACACTGGAGAAAACAGAAATTCTAAGAGGTAGAAGTAAGGAAGGAGTACATAGGGATGAGGACAACTAGTGCACAGGCACAGAAGAGTAAGATAGTGTGTTATGAGTAAGGAATAGAAAGAAGGTCTTTGGACTCCAAAATGTAAGAAGGGGAATAATAAGAATGAGAAGGTAGGCTGGGGCCAGTCTGTGGAGGGCTTTTAAAGCCAGAGCATGTATTTCCTCCTAGAGGTAATAAGGATATGGAGGAGTTTATTGAGTACAAACTTTGACAGACTTTGTTCTTTTCAGCAATGCAAAGATCTAAGACAATTCCAAGACTTGCGATGGAAAATGTTGTCCACATCCAGAGGAAGAACTATGGAGTCTGAATGCAGATCAATGCATACTATTTTCTTTTTTTTGTTGTCGTCTTTGTTGTTTCTTTCTCATGGTTTTTCCCTTTTGTTCTGATTCTCCTTTCACAACATGACTAACGTGGAAATATGTTTAATATGACTATACATGTATAGCCTATATCAGATTGCATGCCATCTTAGGAAGGGGAAGAAGGAGGAAAGAGTTAGGATTCAAAAATCTTATAAAAGTGAATGTTGGAAACTAAAAATAAATTAAAAAAAATATATATATATATATATAAATACAATAAATGACGTGGTCAGACTTGCTCTTTAGGAAATCACTCTGGCAGATGTGATGAGGTTGACTTGAAGGAAGGAAGACCATTACTACTATTATTACTATTACTACTATCTTATTACTATTACCATTATCTACTATTCCAAGGTACAATGATCATGTCTTTCTCTGAACTCCTAATAAACCTATAATCAGTATAACATAGTCTAATACTTTATTGCCCTCTAAATTTTTCATGTTTGTTCATTCTGTCTCCAGACTGTATATTCCCTGGGAGCAGAGGCTCTCCACATTACCAAGCACAGAGCAAGACACACATTAGTCATTCAGACAGATTTGTTCATTGCTTTTTTAACCCTATGACCTGTAAAGTAACCTGGAAGCTGCTTTCAAAAGTAACTCCCTAATATAACACACTTACCTGTCTCTTTCATAAAAAGTAGAGTGAATTATCCTTTCTCTCCACCTCCTTATCCAGGCCTAATGAATTCTTATTTAGTCTTGAAAAGCCAACTTCAAGTCACCTCCTTTAAGAAGCAATTCTTCCCTGATGTCCCATCAGTAATAGCCTATTTCCTTTCAGACTTTACAAGGCATTTTACAGCTCCATTATGTACTTACTTATCATGTTACCTTCATCCTAATTATCCGAAGATGTGTCATATCCTCCTACTAAACTGTAAGCTCCATGAGGTCAGAGATTGAATCTTACCTACACTTTTCGATCTCCCCCAGTACCACCTGTAGGCACTTAATAAATATCTGATGAATTTGAATAGAATATTTTTTTAAAATCTGTACAGACACTAGATAAAGAGTAATTTGCTAAATATGTGAAACCCAGAGGTCAATAAAGATTTCTTAATTCATGTACAAATGGTTTTAGGAGACTATCAAACCAAATACACTAATAAAAATGAAGAAGCATGCATACTCACATATAACTTACATTGTCAATTTTTAATTATTCAGTTCTAGTTATTTATTACATTGATTTACCACATATTAATGAAGTGTCTACTATATGCAAGGTTTGTAAGGATTCGTAAGGACTCTTTTCTCTCATCTGCTCTCTGGACATTTCAATCTTTGTTTGAGCAGAAAGGAGAAGAGAAATGAAAGAAGGCAAATTTCAGTTAGTCTTGCTCTTTCCTTAGCCTAAGCAGTTGTGGTTCAAAATTTGGCATGGATGGCATAAAAAAAATTCCAGGAGGAAAGAGGGAAAGAACATAACAGCTGAACACCAAATATCTCAATATTCTCCTTATTCTCTGATAGGCCTGAATTTCAGATCAGGCTGAGAACTGGCACCTCAAAGACAGAGGTCTAGAGTGTAGCTGTGTCTTCCCCCTTCTTAAACATTTCCTTAAAGAACAAGCTGCCCATATAAATACCATTCTTTCTCTCTCTGTACACATTTGCATATATATATATAAATATAAAACAAGTATAAAATGTAAAATTATACCTTTCTTAATCTAAGGAAGATAAATACTCAAGTTTATTACTTTAATTTTCGGCAAAACTCTTCAAAGTATTGGTTCATAAAACACCCACCTTCTCTACTTCAGCTTTTTTCTCTGTAAGAAGAGCTACTGTCCGTCTATAAGCATCATTAATAAGTATCCGTACTTCATCATCAATCAGTCTTGCAGTAGCTTCACTATATGGTTTCTCCAATACCATGTCTCCTTGTCGTGGAAGGTCAAAGGAAATCTGACCCACTTTTTCATTCATACCAAACTGAACAATCTAAAAGAAAATAATAAATATCTTAGTGACTTGAATCTCAATGCAAATACTCTTGAGACCAGCAAAGATGATGAAATAAGAGAAAGCAGTACACCCTAGCTCTTTCCCACAACTATTCCAATCAAGAGCTATAAAGAGCACCATACTGAAACTGTGATCAAGAAAAACAAGGAAAAATCACCCTCCGTCATTTTTCTAGCTGGGGTTAGAATAAGGAGACAAGTCAGCAGGCATTAAGGACAGGGTCTAGCCATGAAGGTGCTACCCAGAGCCTTCCAACCTGTGGAACAAAATGAGGAACGCAGCTTGCTATGTATTAGGACAAGAAGTGATCACAAATCACTCTATAGGATCCAACTGGAACCTATAATTAGGTTGTTTCCCTCTCAGAGCCAGTTCACAGATCCAATACAGATTTGGGAGGGAACCTGTGTGTAGCAATGGCCTACCTACAGCTGTATATCAGAACAAGGAATCATCAGACCTGAGCATGTGTACTAGGCAAGAAGGAGGAACAGAAGCCAGCAGCAGCTGTGTGGTTTTGAACCTGGGCTAGAATGGGATCTTAGATTCTATCCCCAGATTTATCTGACGCCTACAGTTGAATACGCTGGGTAGGGAGCTCACATGTGTTGTTTTGAACCAGTTAACTGACATAGCCGAAGCCAGCAGCAATCTACGGGAACTCTGGCCAGAGGGAGGCACAAAGCTCTGTCACTTAGAGCAAACTGGAGTCACAAGCTTGCAAATCTCACAACAGAAAGGGAGAAGACTGCCTTAGCTCAGTTAGTCAATAAATATTTATTAAACATCAACTATGTGCCAGGCACTGTGGTAAGTGCAGGGAATACAAAGAAAAGTAAAAGATGGCCCTGCTCTCAAGGAACTCAGTCTAAGGAGGAGACTCCATGCAAACAATTATGTAAAAACAAGATATGTGGAGCATAAATTGGAAATAATCAACAGAGGAAGGCACTATAATTAAAGGGATTGGATCATTTTGGGTACATCGAATGTTTGCCATTTCCTGGCCTGAACCTCTCTGGAGATTCTTGAAGAACACAGTGCTCAAAACCTGGAGAAAGCAACAGCAAGATCCCAGAGAATGGAAATCAGGACCAGAAGAGGCCCAGACATCACTCAGATGGAAATGTGCTGGGCCGGGCCTTAATACAAAGTCCCAATTGGGGAAGTAAGAACAATTAAAAAAAAAAAAGGCTCCCACAACAAATAGTTACTATGATACTAGGGATATCTCAGATGCAAACCCAGAAAAAGCAAATGACTTCAAAACACCTACAAGCAAAACTTCAAAGAAAAACACAGTGTAGACAAGGGTCCACTAGAATTCCTGGAAGAAATAAAGCAAGAATTTTAAAATTACTTTATAAATCAGAGTGGAACGGAAAAATAATTGGAAAGACTTTGTAGGAAAGACTAAAAGAAAAACTAACAGCTTAGTACAAGAGATATAAAACTTTACCCAAGAAAACAGATTCTTTAAAAATTAGAATAAACCAAACAAGTTAATGACTCTATGGGAAAAAAGGAAAATATTAAAATAAAATCAAAAGACTGGAAAAAATAGAAAAAAAAAAAAAGTAAAGTATCATTAAAAACAAAAAACACTGACCTGAAAAAAATGGACCAAGGAGAGATAATTTAAGAATCATCAGACTATGTTAAAGCCATGACAAAAAAACAAAAAAACAAAACAAAACAAAAAAAAAAAACCAGGTCATCATATTTCAAGAAATCATGAAAAAAAAAATAAATTGCTCAGGTCTGCAAGAACCAAAGGCCAAACTGAAAATAGAATTTGCCAGTCACATCCTGAAAGAAAACCTAAAATGAAAACTCTCAGGAACGTCACAGACAAAATCCAGAATTTCCAGGTCCAAGAAAAAATACCGTAAGCAGTCAAAAAGAAAGAGTTCAAGTACTGAGGAACCACAGTCAGGATCTTAC
>NW_020954590.1:35850236-35853575 GCF_900497805.2 Vombatus ursinus | reverse complement strand
AAAAAAAAAAAAAAAAAAAAAAAAAAAAAAAAAAAAAAAAAAAAAGAACCTTTAATCCAACAGCATTTTTAACTATTCCTGATGAAAAGAATAGAGCTGGGCAGAAACTCTGAAATATAATAGAATCAATAGCAACATAAAAATGATAAATATGAGTGAGCAATTATGAGGGACTAAACAAGGATGAAGTTCTAATTCTAATACAGGGAACATATATATGTATGTTCCCTTAAAACCCTCATATCATCAGGGAGGAGTTAAATAAGACAAAGCCTGTGGAAGCAGTTTTGTTATATTTTGACTATTTTAAAAGAAAGGAAAGAGAGATGAAATGGAATTACTAGGGAAGAAAAGGAGAGGAAGGAATGGGAGGGGTTATTTCACATAATGACAGAAAGTAAAAGGCTTTACAAACGAGGAGGAAGGGAGTGGAGGATGTGGGCAAAACAGGAAACCTCACTTTCAACTGAACAGGCTGGAGGGTAGAATACATGTACAGAGTCGAGTGTAGAAATATGTTTAACTCAACAGGGAAAAAGGAGAGAGAAGAAAGAGGAGGAAGCAAGGGGAGGATAGTGAGGAAATAATCACAAATAAAACACACTCTAACTTCAGAGGATGGATGCTTAAAAGTGTTTAAAAGGAAAGAAAGAAAAGATTAAGAACCTCTAATTGGGGTCTGGGCAAGAAAGAGAAACGAAAGGTAGGGAAGCAGGAGCTGATTACATCTACTTATGCTGAACATATTCTTGTTCCATGCTTCTCTTCTTCTATGTAAAAGGGGTAGAGAGCAAGGAGAGGAAAAAATATGCAAATATATGAGATGGAGGGAAATACACAATTAATAAGAAATGTGAATGGGATGAACTCATCCATAAAAAGAAGAGTATAGCAGAATGGATTAGAAAGCATTACTTAAAACAAACACATTTTAAACATAAAATTCATGAGGCAGGGGGAATAGCATAAAATAAAGGGCTAGAACAAAATCTATTAAACTTCATCTGAACTAAAAAAAAAAAAAAAGCAGGAGTAGCAATTCTGATGTCAGACAAAGGAACAGCAAAAATGGATGCAATTAAGAGATGTAAACAGAGAAACTACATTATGATGAAATGTACCAGAGACGATGAATTAACATCAATAGTTAACATATATGGACCCAAAGATATAGCATCTAAATCAAATGAAAAGCCAAACTAGTTACAGGGACAAACAAAATATACAATTAATAGTGGGGAATCAAAATGAATGATTTAATATTAATAATGATTAATATTGCCATTTACACAATTTTCTAAAATAATGTAACAGTTAAGGTAACAACTGTTTAGACCAAAAAGACAAATTTGTTTAGAGTATAATCTAGATTACCTACCAAACTTTCCTTTTTCTTCTTTAAAGTTATTAGGCCATAAGTTTTGACCTTTAAAATGAAACCATTCTCCTTTACAAAATACATTCTGACCCAAATATTGATAGGTTTAACTACATAGATAAAAAACCTAATCAAAAGATCATCTCATAAATGTCAATTTCATACACAATTTAAGGAGGGAAACCCTATTTCAAACACTTACTTGGGCATATGCACTCTGAGTTACTTTCCTCAAATCATCTTGAGCACCAGTTGTAATTCTTCCAAAAAAGATTTCTTCTGACACACGTCCTCCTAAAGTCATACACATCCTATCCAAAAGCTGTTCTTTGGTATAAAGGTATTGCTCTTTGGGTAAATACTGAGCATAACCCAAACCTTTTCCACGTGGGATGATGGATACCTTTGGAAAGAAGAAACAGACATGTTAACCTGTTGAATTTAACAAAACATTTCTCTTCAGATAAACAGATTTCAAAGTCTCTTCTCTTTAAGAAAAAAATGAAAACACATATAAGAACCAAAAAATTCATCTACCTTTGCTAGTTATATTGCTGCAAGCAAAAGTCATTGACAGCTTTTAGCAGTCACAAGTTTTCTTTTGGATTCAGTGCCATTTAGTGCCATTTAATGGTTTTTATTCGTGTTTTCTTTGATAACACAACTTGAACCATTATACTACTTTGTAAAATGTGCCAGTGATTCAACACACCTCAGGCATGCAGTGATCTCTTTTGGATGCCTCCCTGAAAGCTCATCAAAAATTGTGCAGGCCTCATTTAACTAGAAAAGTTTGAAATTTACACATCATAAGTATCACTGCATACTCTCCTGGAAAAAAAAATGGGGAAAACAGAGCTGTTCTGGCAATCTACTTGGAAATGTCACACATACTTCAATATTTCTATTGTTTGTCTTCTCACTAATGCAAGTACTCCCTCCAAGGGAGAGATCACAACTTAGCTATACTTTTTTCATTCTGCACTTCTGATCCTCTTATAAATCTGTTACAGAGGGTCCCTTCAACATGCTGGGGGCAGGACTATTCCTCCAGATTTCTAAATATTACAAGGATACCAATGTTGCATGCCAGCTGTGCATAAATGCAGGGTCGGGCAGGGGAGAGGAGGTTCATATATGCTCCTACAAATGCGGGCAGAAATGCCTGCCTTTTCTTCCTAACGCCATTCTCTCTTATAGCTAAGGTCACATAATACCGTGACTGACATGTTCTGGAAAACACACAGAAATGGAACAAGTTTTTCTTTCTCTTTGTCTTTATTTATGTACCCTAGAATCAATCCCTCTAGTCTATTTGGATTTTGTTCTCAATTCCTGTGTAAGGAATTTGCCTGTACAAATAGTGAACATTATGGGAAGCTTAGGATTATTTTTAAAATCTGTGACACCATTATGTGGTAAAATCTTAATTAAACCGAAATGTTTTGGTAATAGCATGCTCAGGCTACATTTTACCAGTATTTTACAAGAAAGCCCTGTTTTGCTTTTAAAAATCTTTACAAAAAGAAATGCAAATTAAAGCATTTCTAAGGTTCCAACTCACACACATCAGATTGACAAAGTTAACAAAAAGGGAAAATAACAAATATTTGAGGGATTGTGGCAAAATTAATTAATGCAGTGCTGGCAAAACTGTGAATTAGTACAGCCATTCTGGAAAGTCTACTAAATTGTACATACCCTCTGACACCATTACTAGACCTATACCACAAAGAGATTAAAAAAAAAAGGAAAAAACTCTATGTGTACAAAAATATTTATAGTAACTCTTTTTGTACTGGAAAAAAAATGGAAACCAAGGGGATGTGCATAAATTGGGGAAAGGGTGAACAAATTATGGTTATATGAATGTAATAGAATACTACTGTGCTGTAAGAAATGATGAAGGGGATAGTTTCAGAGAAACCTGGTTAAACATGCATAATATCATGATGCAAAGT
>NW_020954590.1:35836945-35850198 GCF_900497805.2 Vombatus ursinus | reverse complement strand
GAAGTATTCGGGGCCAAAAGAACAATTCATATAATAAAAATATTGTAAAGACAAACAACTTTGAAAGATAAGAACTCTGGTAACATAATGACCAACCACAATTCCCTATAATCCAAGCTGAAACATGCTAACTACATCCTGACAGAGGGGTATAGAAGGAGTTAAATATATTTTTTAGACATGGCCAATAGGGGAATTTGCTTTGACTAAGTATGCATATTGTTACAAGGTGAAAGGGAAAGAAAATATATTTTTGTTCATTAAAAAATTAATTTTAAAAATCTTTGTAAACTATATTTGTGGTTTCTTGCCTTTGTGAGTATGGTATAATGAAGAAAATCTAATCTTTTTTGGATGAGTCAGAATCTTGAAGTGCTTTGGAATCATAGTTATCGAACAGTTACCATAAATACAGACGAAAAAATAGGAGGTTATGTTGAATACATATTGACTCAAGGATAACTGTCATTTGAATTAAACCCCTGATATCACTTTGCTTTCTTCCCCATCCCCCCTTATTTTTTCCCAAAAGTTTGAGGGTGGGGCTGAGGTTGGAGGTGAGATAAAGAATTCCTTATTACTAGAGGATTCCAATTAAATGAGTTTTGGCCATTTAAGGTTTCAATACATATTTTAAATATACCCCACAATGAACACAATTCCATATCTGTGGAAAGCAGGTCAAATTTCTTAGGTCACACCCTAGGGATGTAAATAACTTTTTCACATTATTTCCTAAAACACTTCTGGAAGACGGTACATGGGACAACATTCACTGTCTACTTTGTTCTCTAATTATCAAGTTGCTGAAACTATGTTAAACGGAAGTAAAACACACTGCTGACTACTAAAGATCATCAGTCATTTTTCTCAAAGAGATGACTATAACCAAAAACGAGGATCATAAAATCATAGATTTAGAGCTAGAAAGGGTCTTAAAGGTTTAACTTTCTTATCATAATTTTATTGTGCCTCTTCTGAAAGAGTAACATGTGTATATGAAATAATCTGTATTTACTGAGGTTTGCCCAAGTATGGGGTTAAGACTTTACACTTTAGTGTCACCAAACGTGAAAATCTCTAGTGCTACATCTTTTTCCACAATAAAATTCTTACTTCTAAAGAATCCTGTTCAATCCACGATTTCTCAGGATTGAAACCAGAGCACTGCCATCTACTAGAGTAGATTAGCTACATTATATTTATCCTTAGCACTAAACTCAAGCAGTTCAAAGTCATCTGTTCTTATTCAACATTTAGAATATGCTGAAATCATCACGGACCTCCTTGTTCCTTGTGGCCCATTTCTCCTTCTCCTGGGGGAGACTAGACTCCTCAAATCTTAAGAATGATTCTCTGATTGTAACGGAATAGTACTATGCTATAAGAAATGATGAGCAGGCTGATTTCAGAAAAACCTGGAAAGACTTATACAAACTGATTCAAAGAAAAGTAAGCAGAACCAGGAAAACACTGTACACAGTAACAGCAATACTGTACGATGATCAATCATGAATGACTTAGCTATTCTCAGCAATACAGTGATCCAAGACAGTTCCAAAGGACTCATGACGAAAAATGCTATCCATCTCTAGAGAAAAAAGTGATGGAGTCTGAATGTGGATAGAAGCATACTATTTTTCACTTTCTGTATTTTTTTCCCCCTTTGGGTCTGTGTCTTTCACAACATGACTAATAGAATAATATGTTTTACATGATTTAACATGTATTACCTATATCAAACTGCTTACCATCTCATGGAGCGGAGAGATGGAGGGAAGGAGAGAGAAAATCTGGAGCTCAAAATTTTTAAAAAATGAATGTTAAAAACTGTCTTTACAATGTAATTGGGGGAAAAAAGTATTACTAAAAAAAAAAAAGAATGATTCTCTGAACAAGCATGGCTTGAAAGAAGACATATGAGAAGACATTCCCCTTTCTCCCCCTGCTCCTTTTCAGAGATAAGAGGTTATATATATTTTCAGACTTTTCAATCAATCAATAAACATTTATTAAGCATCTACTAGGTGCCAGACAGATGGGCAACTAGATGGTGCAATGGATAGAGTGCCAGACCTGGAGTCAGGAAGACTTGAATTCAAATCTGGCCTCAGATACTAGCTGCGTGACCCAGGATCAGTCACTTAATCCTGTTTGCCTCAGTTTCCTCATCTGTAAAATGAGCTGGAAAGAGAAATGGCAAACCACTCCAGTATCTTTGCCAAGAAAATCTTAAACGGGGTCACAAAGAGAAGGACATGACTGAAATGACTGAACAACAACAAAAAGGTGCCAGACACCATGCTAAGCTCTAGAGATACAAAAGACAGTTCTTGACCTCCAGAAGCACCATTAAGGGGGACAACATGCAAACAAATATGAGAAAAAGCTATATACAGAATAAATAGGAAATGATTTACAAAAGGAAGGCATTGGGATTAAGAAGGTCGGGGAAAAGTTTCCTGCAGAAAGTGGGATTTTTGCTGGGACTTAAAGGAAACCAGGGAAGTCTGCCGTTGAGGTGGAGGAACAAGAATATTCCAGGCACGGCAGCCAGCTAGAGAAATTCCTGGAGCTCAGAGATGGAATATGTTGTTCATGAACAGCCAGGAGACTAGTGTCATTAGATTGAAGAGTACATGACAGGAAGTAAAGTGTAAGAAGACTGTACAGGCAGGAGGAGGCTAATTTTCTGATGTACTGATAAGTTAGGCTGATTTTTTTTTACTTAAAAACATTTATTATATGGGAATTACAGGTAGGAGGAGGCTAGTTTTTCTGATGTATTGATAAGTTAGGCTAATTCTTTTTTGTCTTAAAAACATTATTTATTATATGGGAAAGCTCTCAGAGCAGGTAGGGGATGGAAGGTAGGGAAGATTACTAGAGGGGATCTATGGTGATATTTTTTTAAGAAGACATTAATTAAAAACTTTTTTTAAAAGGGGTATTTTTTTGGAGATAGCATGATATAGTAAGGACCAGAGAGGTACAATCAGAAGACCTTAGTTCTAGGTTTGTCAATTTACTTACTAGCATGTGACTTTGGGCAGAACCACTCTCTTTAGGTCTCAAATTTCCTCATCTGTAAAATGATAATACTAATATCTGTCCTGCCTACCTCAAAGGTTTATTATGAGAATTAAATGAGAATGTATGTGAACAAGCCTTGAAAATGGTAACGCACTATATAAATGTGAGTAAATATTATTCCTTTCTCTTAAAAAAAAAAAAACCACCAAAATACCAACCTATTATTTCTGACTTTCACACACAAACAAATAATCTCCACAACTGTAAGGGGAAAACAAACACGCAGCATAAAGGCTGGGGAACATCATTACTCTCTCAACCCACCCAAAACCCATTATATTTCCTCTTGGTTACAACTCAACATTCCCTCATCCTCCCTCAATTTTTTTTTTCATATTTTAATGTTTCCCTTGGTTTCTGTTTTATAGTACTCCTGACTTTTAATCACTTTTTCTTCCCCTTCTTCCATCATTAACATAATTTCTTAGTGCCTAGTTCTAGCAATTACTTCTCTTTTCCCCTTCTTTCTTTAGTTGTTATACTCTCCAAAGCACAATGTATTTTTAGTCTTTGGGAAAATAGGATATAAAAATTAAGAAATAATATACTAATACAGGATAATTAGAAATATATTAAAAAACTGCTCAGCCCCAGGCTAGGTAGTACCTAAATTTTCTAAGCTACAGATTCCTGGGCCTAGCTTGAAATGCTTTTGCAGAAATAGTTTCTGGAATTCCCTCTCTCCTTACACCCTCTTCAAAGAATCTCTATCTTTCTTTAAAGCACAGTTCAGGTGGCACCTTCTTACACAAAGTTAGCTGTCTCTCCCTCTTGACATTATCTTGTATGTACTATGTGTTTACTTGTATCTGTACATACTGTATTTCCAAAGTAGAATGTTAGTTTTTCAAATAAAGGACCCTTGGCTGGAAAAGTACAGCTACCTCACAGCCCCAGAAGTGAAAGCAATCTTTCAATCCACAAAACCCTCAAGAGACTCTGGGATTCAGTCATCTATATGTAATCCCACTACTGAGCTCATATAAGTAAGGAGGATTTTAGTGTGTGTAAGGAGGATTTTGTTATTCTGTTTTAGATAATAGTTCCAGGATCCCAGATAATATTTCCAATGAATTATGGTTGAAAACATCTCCACCATGCTTGCACAGTGAGATATGGGGGTGACACAATGTACACCTGCACTGTGCTAGGTCATGACAATATTGCTAAAGTTAACCTGTGAGGCTATTGTTGGCAATATGCCTTCTTTGTCTGTTGCCCTATAAATATAGTGGGCACTGGTCAGTAAGTGGGGAATAGGAATGCACAAGGGGGATGTGCACATGTGCTTGCCTTGATCAGCCCCCATCAAGGCTTAGGGTCGAACCCATTTTGGGATTTGGGTAATGCATAAAGGAATGTATGTACCTGCCTGGATCAGCCCCCATCAAGGCTTGGGGGGAAACTGTGTTTGCCTCAACTGGCCCCCGTTGAGGTTTAGGGGACCAGTAAGGAGTTGTAGCTCCTACCATTCTTGCCCACCCCTGCGAGGACTGCGATTAGGGAATGCTGTAGGAGTTGGTGCTCCCATTATCAGCAACCCTTTTGAGAAGACTAGACTAGAATAAAGTAAGCTTATTTAACCCCTCCGAAGCTATCATTCTATCTGACAGGATCAAGAGTGAACCTGTGCTAGAACACTTGTATTAGGAGCCCTCCTGTGTTCTGTCCAACAGTGTTACCTACGTGTTTACCTGTGAAACAGCTCAGCAAATGAGGAATGTTCTCAATTGCACTGTGGAGTTTTGAGAGTTCTATGCATATTACCACAGAATCACTCACAAGCTTTCTAGTAACTCCTTTTCCTGATACCTCAACCAACAGAAAGATACAGATAATATTCCTAGTAACCTTGAAAGCAGAATATAAAGATCCCTCCAAAAGAACATAAAGATGTGCCTGACATATTGCTCCAATAAATTTTCTGTATTTCCTCTAAATCCACAAACTATTTCCAAAAAACTTTTTTCCAAACCGGGCTTTCTTTTCTTTATTTTTCTTTCAATACTATAATCTCTTCAGATAAAAACAATCTTATATTTTTATCCTCTATTAAGTATGAGATTTTCCTATAAAGACATTTCACAATTTACTAGCATCTGTAATGTTTATGAAAATTACTTTACCTTTAAAAGTGGATCAGCATGTTCCAGAAACCAGCCTGCAACTGCATGCCCAGCTTCATGATACGCCACTGTCTTTTTCTCCTCTGGCTGTAATACCTGAGTTTTTTTTTCCAAACCTAACAAAAAAAAAAAAAAAAAGACAAAATCTACCATTTTAATAACACTTAGAGTATAGCAAGGCAAACTTTACCTAAACACTGATTTAGGGACTTAGTTGCATATGGCATTTTAAAAGTTCCAACCAAAAGTTCCTTTGGCTTATAAAAGCAAAAGATCAACTTCAAAATTCCTGCAATAACACATTCAAAAACCACAAACATATACATCCTCTATTCCCCACAAACTGTTTCAGCAAATAAATAAAATCTGATATGTAGCTTAATTTTTAAAAATAAATTTCACTGCTGACAACCTACCTCCCACTTACATTTCTAATCTGGTCTGGAAGCTAACAGTCACATATAACACCCCTAGGGTCACAGGTCTAAAGCTGGGGGGATTTCAGAGGCCATCTAGTCCAACTCCCTGACTTCATAGATGAGAAAATCAGAAAGGCTCAGGGACCCAAGGGACCAAGACACAAAGGCAGTATCTGAGGCTGAATCTGAACACAGATCCTCTGACTTTGTAGTCAGTGTTCTTTCTCCCTGTACCAGGCTGCTCCTGCCTTTGCAGAGATGTCCCTCGTGTCTGGAATGCCTTCTCTCTCCTCACATCCCCCTTGGAAAACCCCTATCTTTCTTCAAAGCACAGCTCAAGTGGCACTTTCTACACACAGCCTTTCCTCATCCTTCCATTTGTTAAAAGTCTCTCCCTCTTGAATTACTCTGTATTTTACTTATCTCTGTACATGTTGCATATGTAAGCTCCTCAAGTACAGGGATTGTTTTGTTTTTGACTCCGTAATCCCAGTTAACAGTCCAGTTCCTTGCACATAGCAAGTACTTAATAAATGTTTCTTTAATGAAACTGCTGACCAAGAAACTGTGAAAAGTTCTCCACTAGGTATTGAGAATTACTTGGTATTGGATAGCCAAGAATCACCTATTATAACAGTCTAAATGTCTCTGAGTTCTAGCTAGAAGGCAAAGGACACTTAGGAAAAAAAGAGGAATACATTTTGAATTAGGAAAAATCTATTGCTTAGAGGGTCAGGAGAGCTAGCCAATAGTTGGAAGTAAGATCTGGGTAATGTGATAATACTCTTGGAGATTCAGTAAGCTACCTCAGATTGGTCTGGGAATAGCAGAAGCATTAAACTAAAAACATAGATTTCCAGAAAAAATAAATGTGAAGAACAGGCTAAACTTCAGTGGCTAGACAAAGACCCCAAAAAAATGAAAGCTCTTTCTTTAAGTATGATATATCTCAAGCTAGACAAAACTGATTTTAAGATTCTCTCATTTCAGAATCACTGAGGTGGGCAGTGCCTCAAAGGCCATCTAATCTAAAACTTCTTGAACAAGAATCCGTTTCTACAGAATATTCCTAACAAGAAGTCATCCAGTCTTTGCTTAAAGAACTCTAGTGAGTAATCTTAAGCAAACTAGATCATGTAGCTATTCTATATGCCTATAATTACCATATAAATATAATTTGTACCTCTACAAATCCTCATATCTATAGTAAATTAGTATGGGGGTGGTATTCATTTTGTTTGACTCTAGAACACTGGCCTGTGAGTGTTGGTTTTGATAATTTACTATAAAGAACTGTTTAGTTTATGATAGTAAAGGCAAAACTGGCACCAAATGTAAAGAGAAGCATATAACAGAATTACAAAGATAAAAAGGAAGATGCAAAATTCTCATGTCTTTTTCAACAAATAAGATAGCTTGCTACTCTGGCCCAATGAAGAGACTTTGATGAACTGAGACCCATACTACCAAAGTACCTGAAATCCCACAGAGCTTTAACATAAGGATTTTTCATTTTGATATGACATCCTATCACAAGACAGCTTCTGGTTCAGTAAGGCTGAAATCTGAACTCATAAGTTTTCATCTGTCCAACAACGCACAGGCATATTAAATTTAATATCCATTCTCTCTCTTGCATCTTTAATCTTTTTCCTCTCTACCAACAAATGTATACAGGTCTCCCTACTTGGAAAAAAATCAATCATTTGATTACCCCTTCAGCTATCATCTTCTAGCTGTGCTTCCTTTAAATCTCAAACTTCTGGAATTGGTGTGCTACACCCAAAGTATGGATATGCTATCCATTCACTCATTAATCTCTTATATCTGGTTGCTACACCTATGAACTATTGAAACTCCACTCATAAAATTAAATAATAACCCTCTGCCTGATCTAATGGCCTTTTTTCAGAGATCATCCTCCTTGATTTCTCTGTAGCTTGGCACTATTAACTAGCCTTCACTGAAATTCTCTTGCCATGTTGTTCCAATCTGTTGCTGCAGCTTCTGAGGACTTGGGAGGTTTCCAGGCAGATTGGCTAACAATACTAAAAGCAACAAGCATCTATTCGGTGTTTTAACTTACAGAAATAAAGGTATTTATGGATTAACTTGAGAAAACTGGGAGCATGGTGGTATGGGAAGGGAGATGAAGGATACCTCTGGATCATGACCACCAAATATGAAAATGATGCACCACATATCTGACAGGTACAACATGACTGGTATCTAGGCCTTGGGTGAGATTATCTCCAGACCATAGCAGGAAGAGGAAGGGGATCCATAACCCTGAGAAAGGCACCTTCTAGAGTAGGTACTCATACTATGCTAGGCTCTTGTCACACTTCCTAGGGTATGCCTGGATTTCTTCCCACACAAAAGACACCTTTGATATATGGACAAGAACCTCCTGGAGTTTTACAGAGAGGATAGAGATCTGGGCAAGGCATGTCTTATAGGTTTCACTCCTCTGGTGTTATACACAGGGAGGTACCAATAACTCAGGTTGCTGGGAGCACAAAAATTTCCACTGAGGAAGGCACCAGGCAAAGATTCCATAAAAGATAGATGATATAGGAGAGATTTTGCTGCATTATCTACAGCAGAGACAGTGTGCTCCAAGAAAGGATTTAAAGAAAACCAGAGAAGTTTTCTAGACTGCCATATACCTGACTTCCATGACACTGTGTTATCCTGGTTATCTTCCTATCTTCTTCTGAATCCCACCTATTCTTCCAATCTAATTCTGTTCTTACCTGGTCAATATAGCCTGCCCTGACTGCCTTCAACCCACTGTCCCCTGTGAAATCTTCCCCAGAATTCCCATAATAATTGTTTGTAGAATTCATTTGACATTTACCATATGCAACACTGTTATCTATGTCTTGACTCTCCAACTGTATTATAAACTCCTTAAAGGAATATACTAAGAGATAGAATGGCCTAGTTTATGGAGAGCCATCCTGGCAGTGAGGAAGATGTAGGTTCAAGTCTTATTTCTGAAATATACTAGCTACTTACTAGCTAGACTATGGAGCAAGTCACTTAACTTCTCAGGGATCCAGGCAACTCATTAATTACAAAACTCTACATTACAGAAGAGTTGCTGATATGTATTGCCAGAGGGAGTTCTATACCAGAAGTACCCCCACACTAATGAAATCTCAGGTCCATTCCAAACAAAACAAACAAAAAACAAACAAACAAAAAAAGCCCACAAACCATGTATTATTATACTTTTTGTCCAACAATAGCACTCTGCATACAGCATGCACCCAATAATATTTTATCATATGATCACTGACCAAGGTGGAACAGAATTGGCTATTTCTTTATTATACCAATAATTCTTTTTTCTTTTCATTAGCACTTTATTCTTTTTACATCCTTTTCTCTCCACTTAAGAGTATTTTTCCAATTACATGCAAACATAGTTTTCAAAATTCACTTTTATAAGATTTATAGTTTCAAATTTTTTTCCCTCCCCTTCCCCTTTCCCAAGACAGCAAGCAATCTGATATAGGGTATCAACAATCATATTAAACATATTTCCACATTAGTCATGTTGTGAAAGAAGAATCAGAACAAAAAGGAAAAACCATGAGAAAGAAAAAAATAAAAAAAGAAAATAGTATGCTTCGATCTGCATTCAGCAATAACTCTTTTAAAGATCACATTGCATTTGTTTGATATCTACTGTTCATAGTTATTGTTCATTTGTTCACTGTGTACAAATTTTAGAAATGAAATGTATTTTTTAAAAACTAAATTCCATTCATGAATCAATAGCCCCCAGTATGTGCTATGTATGTGTGGGCTAGTACAGAATGGGCTACTGCTCAGCACTATGCATGTACCGTCTATGTTTTCCCAAATACTTTTGCCATCCTCATCTCTACTCTCTACTCGGGTATCAAGGAGGGTAAGCCAATGAGTACTTCCTTCAATCGGTGAATGTCTAACATTCAGTAAGTACTCAAAAAATAAATGTTATATAAATATTTTCTATCAGTCTCAACTTTTTAATGGGGTAGTTCAACTGTGCTATTCTCTTCCCTTTAAGTCTTAGCTCCCTTCTCCCACTGTTCATAACCTGCCAATGCTCAACTTTTGGTCAAATCCCTACCACCTACCTTCTCTGTTCCTATTGCCCAACTCCTGAATGCTGCTGGAGAAGACCATACAACTATGCTGACTGGTCCACTTAACATCCATGTTATCTAAAAACAATCTAGTCCTCACTGCTGCATGGCAATCCTTTTATATGACTGCCTCCCTATCAGGCACCTGCATCAGCTGTTCTGAACATTCTCCCTTCTTCTTAAGCCCCTAATGGTACACTAAGGACATGACTTCTCCCCTTTCCCTGAAAAAAACTGAGGCCAGCTGTTGTGAGTTTCTTCATCTACCTTAATCATTTCAAAGCCCCTCTACATCTTTAGCTATTCTCCTCTCCTTTGTTCCAGTTTCTCAGTATGAGGTGGTCATTCTCTTTGTCAAGGATAATCCCGATACTACTCCCTAAAACCTGCCCCTTCTACCTGTGCTATTAACTTCCTCTATCAATCATTCCTTCCTCAATTTCATGTTCAATGTCTCCCTATCTACTATCTACTCCCTATCTATCTTCCTTGCTGCTTACAAACATATTCATATCTTACCTGTTAGCTTCATGGCACAGTGGATAGAACACTGGCTTGGAGTTACGGTGACCTGAGTTTAAATCCAGTCTCAGACACTTACTAGCTTTGTGACTCTGGTTCAAGTCACTTAACCTCTGCCTGCCTCAATTTCCTCAACTATAAAATGGGGATAATAATAGCACCTACCTCCCAGGGTTGTTGTGATGATCAAAAGAGAAATTATGTGTAAAGCTCTTAGCACAATGCCTGGCACACAGGTAGGTGTTTAATAAATGCTTGTTTCCTTCCTTCCTTCCTAGCATTTAAGAAAAAAAATAAACAAACTTCATCTGACCCTGCCATTCAAGCTAGTATCCTACATCTCTCCTGCCTTTCACTTCCACTTAAAGAATAGCCTACAGTCTTTTGTAATCTAGCTTCTGATCCCACTATTCTACTGAAGCTTCCCCTAAAAAAGTACCAGAGCTCAACTACTAAATCTACTGGCCTCTTCTGGATCCTCAAACTCCTTGACTATTCTCCAGCTGGGCAGATTTTGGTACTACTAACCATTCTCTTATTAAATATAATCTACCCCTTTGGCTTCCACAACACTGCTATCTCCTTGTTGTCTTTCTATCGGACTCCCTCTTTCTCAACCTTTTTTCTAGTTTTCTATTTCATGCTTCCTAAAGTGTCAGTGTCCCTCAAGGCTCTGTTCCTGGCTCCCTCCCCTTCTGTTTACGTATGTATATATCTCTATATTTGTGATCTCATCCAGTACTATGGCTTTAATTATCACCTCTACACAAATACTCCTAAATCTATATATCTAGTCCTAATTTTTCTCTTAAGCTCCAGGATCTCTAAATACCTGTAGGACATCTCTACAAGGCTCTCTGGAATGTCAAACTACATATATCCAAAATGGAAATTCCTCTAATCTTCCCTCTGTCTTTTAGGGAACAGAGCCATCCAGGATGGCTCAGAGCCTTCATTAGCGTTTTCTCTCTCACCCTTCAAATTTAAAATCCCTTCCATTGAGAAGTTTTATCAATTCTGCCTCCACAAAATCTCTTTACATTTGTCTTCTTTTCTCATCTCTCAAATCCAGGGCTATCATAGTAATTTCCTGATTGTTCTCCCAATTGTTTATCTTTTCTCTTCTATAATGTATCTACCACAAAGCTGTCAAAATAATCTTCTTAAGATAGATCTATGTCATTGTCCTGGTCAAAAAAAGTCAGTAGTTTTCCACTGCCTCTAGAAAACAATACAACCAATTCCTTAGCCTGACATTCAAGGACCTTCCCAATCTGGTTCCAACCTACCTTCTAGCCTTACTTCAGGCTACTCTCCAATATATAGTTTATATTCCAACCAAACTAGACTTATTAACAACTGGCCAATTTGACTCTATTTTCCACATTTTTTTCATTTACACATATTGTCCTCTAGTTTGGAACATACTCCCTTATCTCCATCTCTTGGAATCCTCATCTTCCTTAGAGGCTCAGCACAAGGCACCATTCTCTCCAGGAAGCCTCCCTGTTGCTAGTATTTTCCCTCTCTCCTCAAACTGCCTTTTCTTATCCTTATCTTTGAGTATGCTTCTAATAAGAGTAAGCTTTCACGTTATTGTGAATTCAGTCCTGGATTTAGAGTTAGGAGTTCAAATCCTGCCTCTCTTTAATTCATTAACTGCACAACCAAAGGCAAGTAATTTAATTCTTTAAGGCTAAGTTCCTCTGTCTATAAAACTAGGATATCTGTAGTAACTGGATTACAAGGATTCCCATGAGGCTCAAATGTGATAATGGATGTAAAGCATTTTATACACTTTAAAGTGCAACATAAAATGTCAGTTACATAATAATGTTGCTTAATCTGCAGTTTCATTTTCGTCTTCGTATCCAAAGTGCTCTGCACTGAAAATACAAGTGATAAACATTTATTCAACTAAATTGATAGTTCTGAGAACATTTTTGTAATTTGATTTGTCACTGATGTTAGGCTGACTTTATTTCTCCTCTTATCCTATCCCAGTTCTGCTAACACAGAACTATCCCATTACACTTTTTCTTGTCTCTGGACTGAAGCCACATTTAATTTTCTTACCACCAATCACTCGTTCAATTGCTTGTTCAAAGTGAGTTTGATTTATGGCATCTGAAAGGTGTCTTGCAGCTATCAAAGCAGCTTCATTACAGACATTAGCAATATCAGCTCCTGCAAAATGAAGGAACAAAATAAATATTCCAGCAGCTTACAAATACAAACACGCTTAAATCAATTAATCAAATCATAGTCATTTAAGATCAATATCTTCCCTCCTCCCAAAATTACTTGGCTTTTCAAAATGATCAACGATACATTTGGTGAATGTTTTACTGCAAAGGATATTTAGTAAGTTCACCTCAAACTGTGATAAAAGGATAAAAGA
Source organism: Vombatus ursinus (assembly GCF_900497805.2). NCBI lineage: Eukaryota > Metazoa > Chordata > Mammalia > Diprotodontia > Vombatidae > Vombatus > Vombatus ursinus. The sequence goes on along the minus strand of NW_020954590.1, from coordinate 35,837,495 downwards.
GTGGCAATGCTTTCACTTTAATGCTCAACATGAATCACTATATTGTTGGAAACAAAAGCAGAAAAAGAAACACTAAAATAACTAATAGGTTATTAAACATTTACATTTTAAATTATTCATAATACTTACAAAATTTTTTCATATGGTATATTCCCTTAAATAAATTTTTCAGAAAATGATAAGTGAAGATTAAGTAACTGAAATAGTACTAATTCTGAAATTCAAATGTAACAATCAAGTAAAAGATTAGCATATTAATCGTCAACTTCCTGTTCCATTCTTAAGGCTAACAGTTTCTAATAATTTTCTTTATTTCCTCTCCATTTGTTGTGAAATCTATCTCATTTTTTATTTAGTAATCTGGTTGTTCTCTTTCTCTCTCCCCTGCCCTCTCTTAAAGCTAATGGTTTCTTTATTTTATTGGTTTTTAAAAAAAAAAAACCTTAAGCTTTATCAGGGCAAATCTTTTGCTGTCAATTTATTTTTTTAGGCTATACATATACATTCCTATTAAACATATTTTCACATTAGTGATGTTGTAAGGAAGAAT
>NW_020954590.1:35827975-35836787 GCF_900497805.2 Vombatus ursinus | reverse complement strand
TTACTGTGTATAATGTTCTCCTGGTTCTGCTCACTTCACTCAGCATCAGTCCATACAAGTACTTCCAGGCTTTCCAAAGTTGGCCTGCTCATTATTTCTTATAGCACAATAGCATTCCATTACATTCATATACCCCAACTTGTTCAGCCATTCCCCAATTGATGGGCATCCTCTCAATTTCCAATTCTTTGCTACCACAAAAAGAGCTGCTATAAATATTTTTGTACATGTAGGTCTTTTTCCCATTTGTATGACCTCTCTGGGATATAACTGTAGGAGTGCTATTGCTGAGTCAAAGGATGCACATTTTTATAGCTCTTCGGGCACAGTTCCATACTGCTCTCCAAAATGGTTGGATCATTTCACAACTTCACCAACAATGCATTAGTGTTCCAATTTTCCCACATCTTCTCCAACATTTATCATTTTCCTGTTTTGTCATGTTGGCCAATCTGATAGGTGTGATGTGGTACCTCAGAATTGTTTTGATTTGCATTTCTCTAATCAATTTTTGCTGTCAATTTTGTTGAATTTTTGATTTTCAAAATTTCTACTTACTTTTGTTATTCTTTTGGGATGGGTAATTTGATGATTTTCTAGTTTTTTAAATTGCAGACTCAGTTAACTGGTTTTTTCTTTGTTTCTCTTAGTATAAGCATTCAAAGCTACATATTTTCCATTAAGCTTTAGCTGCATCCCATGTTTTAGTAAGTTGTTTTAGCATTGTTCTCTAACTTAATTCTGTATTGTTTTTAAGACATGTTATTTGGTCTAGTAGTTCTTTAGATTAACCTTAAATTTTCTATTCTTTGTTCATATTTCCTAATTAATTATAATTTTTATGTTATAATCTATAAAATGCTTAATATTTTCACTTTCCTGCATTTGAGCTCGTGTCCTAGTATTTATCTAGATAAATCTTTTAGATTTATCTAAATATGAGACATATTGAAGTACCCAAGTACTACTGTCTTATAAATAAGTTCCACTGAATGCATTTCAAAGACTTTGCCCAGCCTTGGTTTTTTTTTTTAAACAAAAAATGCTTAGAAATCATTAATTCTACTAAAAGCAAATTTTTTAAATGTATGATTATCTTCAACTTTTTAATTATTCTTGGGTGCAAGCCATTTTCTTTCCATTTTGATAAACAGATTTCTAATCTTTCTTTTCCTTTCTCATGTATAGCTTGCAGTGATTCTTTATTTACACTTTAGCTATCCGTAGTCATGATATTCTCTATCTGATCTAGAAGCTTAACAATTATATTTCTGGATGCATTACTCCTAAGGTTTCTCCTCTGTCCATGGGATTCAAACCTGTTCTTTGCTTTCCTTGCCAGTACTTACAAGGCAATCTTCTTTTATGATAATTTGAAATATGACATTCAGGTTTTTTACTTCATCATGTTTTTTAGGGAGGTCAGTTATCCTAAGAATCTCTCTTTAAGCCCTGTTTTTCTGGGTCAATTGGTTTTGACTTACAATCAAACTCTCATATATTTTTCCAGTTTTGTTGTTTTTTGACTTTGCTCTAAAACTGTTTCATAGAAATAAAAAGTCCAATGATAACATTTTCTCTTTTCTTTTCTTTTTTTTCTTAGAGTGTCTACTGGTGTTTTTTTGTTTGTTAGTTTTTTGGTGAGGCAACTGGGGTTAAATGACTTGTCTAGAGTCACACAGCTAGTAAATGTTATGTGTGTGAGGCTGGATTTGAACTCAGGTCCTCCTGACTCCAGGGCCAGTGCTCTATCCACTGCACCACTTAGCTGCCCCTGAGTGCCTACTGTTTTACGGTTTCCTAACTTCCATTCTAATCCAACAAGTTTTTCATTCAGAGTTCTAATTTCATTCTTTATTACTTCAGTTCCTTTATTAGGCCTTCCAACTACTCTGGGCATACTTATGAATATTCCAGTCTGTTTTCTGAGATTCTAGTTATACTTGTTGCTGAATTACATTATTCTTCTGAAATCTTAAACTGGGATTTTCTTTCTCCCTTGCATTAGGAGATTTTTGTTTTGTTTTGCTTGCTCATTTCTTTAGTATCTTCTCTCCCCATCCTACCCCTGACCCTTCCCCAAAGGACTTGTGTCTGGGGAATTTCCCTTTCCCTCTTTGATGGTTTTATCTATTCAGTACATGTCCAGCTGTTTTGCTGAGGGAGTGAATGACTTATACACATCTCAACTCAGTCTTATCAGAACAACAGTCGAAAATTCACTGTATTAGGTGTTTAAATTCTGGCAATCACTTGCTAATCTGCATGAACTCTGGGCAAGTCAATTCCTCACATGAAAAATGGAAGGGGAGGGTGTAGATGACCATTAAATTTCCCTCAATCCCTAAATCTATAACAACAGATTCCATTCCAAACAGTGATACAGCAGGCTTCACTGTTCAGTCCCTCTCTCTTCTATAACTAGTTAGTCTCTCGTCTTTATCGTTGCTACTGGACAAACTCATGAACTTCTGCCTGTTTAAGGATAAGGGAGTTTGGTCAGATTACTGCTAACATGAGGCTAAGAGGAAGGGACAGTGACTTAGATGGCTGTTGAAAGTCCTTAGTATGGAACCATAACACTTACTAATAGTCCTGGCAGCCTTATGTTGCTGTAGTTACTATAGTCAGCACTGTTACACTAATTAGCAGAAGAGAATGTGAGATCTGTTCAACACAAAGTGGTTTCATTGTATCTTTGTTAATTTTTTTCCTGTGGCAATTACCTTCTGAACATTTCTTTTTTTTTTTCTTTTTGTTGCCATTATGTCTATTACTTTATACGGCTGTTTTGAGGTCGTAAGGGGGATCTGGCTTTAGATGACACTTCTTAATCAGGCATCTTGTCTAAGCCTTCTTGCTGACCCATTCTTCAAAATCCCCACAATTTTCAACAAGAATTGCTTCCATCATTACTATTTAAATTTTTGATTCTGATTTTGGGGGTCTGAATTTTACATAAATTCTTAAATAGCCCAAGGGTGAATTCAAAGTGGGAGGAAAAGAAATTATTGTATTCCTTGTAATTATCATAGTTTAAGAAATGTATATGAAGACTTCAAAAGTTTATCTTCTATTTACCTGAAAAGCCTGGAGTTAAGGATGCAAGTTTTCTTGCCAATTTCTCTTTATCCAGTTCAACTTCTAGTTTTAATGGTCTGAGATGAACTTTGAAAATGGATGCTCTTCCTTTTATATCTGGTGGCCCTACATGTTTTTTTAAAAGAGAGAAATTTTTTTTTTATAATTTAACATTTACATTTATCCTCTATGAAAAATAATATCTCACAATAATAATCTCACCGATAAAGATTTGCCGATCAAAGCGCCCAGGCCTCAATAACGCAGGATCTAGGATATCCGGTCTATTGGTGCCTGCCAAAATGACTACATTGGTTGTTGTGTTAAAACCTGAATGAGGATAGCAAACATGTAAGAATTATTGTCATAGCACGGAAAATAAGAGTATTTTTGCTATCAAAACACTTTATTATCTAATAATCTTTTGGCAACTAAGCAGAAATCATATCCACCAATGATAATGACAATAGCAAAATGATAAACAGGTTAAAAAAAAACCTCACAAAAATACTTTTGAAACAAGAAGACATCACTTCACCAAGCAATATTGAAGTTAGTAACAGTTACTCACCACTGGATTTGGTGAATATAACTGAAAACAGATTACATTAAAACTATGCCTATCAAATAGCTAAGATCCAAGAATATAATCAAAATGTCTTTATAAGTGACATCTGTACAAACTCAGTCTACAACACTCAAAGATCACTGAACAAATGGCTAACAAAAGTCATGGGGATTGGTTTAGAGAAATGGAAGAGATTTATGATAATTCAGGAACAGATCACTGCTACCAGAGAGTTGTTCTTAAGAACAGACTTAATAGTCAATGAGGATAATGTAAACTACAGGTAGAATCCCTGCAACATATCACTGAAGATTATAAAAATTATCTACCAAATACCTAGCAAGATATGACCTTGTAGCCAAAATTATACATTAAAAGCTCACCATCTTTTATGAACTAAGAGATGTCAAATCTCCATACTACAGAGGCTTCAAAATATTCTTGAGACCTGAACCAATAAACTGTGCTAGAATACTACCAAAGAATTGCTGCCCATGAACGTCCAGACATAATACTGATGCAGTAAAAACTTTAAAAAGAACATCGTTAAGATATATCTCCTTGCCAAAGACTTATAACCTCCCAAGCTACATGAAATGAAAAACTTTCAAAATAGCTAGATCAAAGTCATGGCCTGTTGTTTTTTCTGCTACTAAGACTATATGACAGATTCTTTTGGTGAGCCTACAGAGGATGAGCTTATATCCTAATACTCATATTCCAGTACAAAAAGCAATTACTTTATCTACTTGTACAAAAGACCATAGAACATTAAATGTATAAGAATAACAATAGGATAGCAACTTATTCAAGGATTATTTCTATTTATATTTCATTAAAGAAAGATGAAAAGAATAAAATAACAATTGATATTTAGTGCTTAAAGGCTCTACAAATTTCTTTTTAGCAAAGTATCTTATTTAGTCTTTATAACAATCCCATAAAAGAGGTGCTATCTTTATTTTTTTTTTGCTATTATTTTTATTACTATTATTATTCCCATTTTACAAGTAAGGAAATAGAGACAGCTATTCATCTTATACCTACAGTTGTTTTGAGGTGTGCAAAGTATTTTACATGTTATCTCATCTGAGACTCATAACAACCCTAGGAGGTAGATACTGTTATCCCCATTTTACAAATGAGGAAGTTGAAAAACATTGTGCCTAGGATCACATAAAGATAGTAACTGTTTAAGGCAGGATTTGAATTTAGGTCTTCTTTGTTCCATGTCCAGCACTCCATGAACAATGGTACCTAGCTTCCTCATAGCTTAGTAATTGTGGTAAAATTGTCACATATATAATTTAAAATGTTCAAAATCAGTTTCTTGAGGATAGACAACAGACACAGGATGAAATATAAAAGATATTTATTTAAGTAAAAACATAGATGATTTGAAAAACTAGATGCAGATAAGAAATGTTTTTTTCCCTACAACTCTACAACTCAGGATAAAGACTCAAAATGTTATAGTAAGCTGGTTGAGGACTGTAACCTGTGAATCTAAGCTGTTTAACAGTTATAAATATCCCTGAAACTTTATATGGCAATTATTTATGCACTAGGAAACACTGCATAGACCAAATCTCCCATTTACTGCATACTTAGCAATGTTCAAATTTACTATTACATTAGATGGAAGGTTATCTAAACTGATTCCCTTAACTGAAAGAAAAAGTAATAATTTCTAACAAGCTATTGTGTGATAACAGAGAAAATTCACTATTTAATCATTAAAGGAATATATGTTGAATCAAATTCAAACTTTGGTTGCCCATAAATTTTACTGTGGGCTCTGAACATTTCAGAATGATAAAAGAATTCTGAGATCTAGATAAGCTTTCATTTACTATGCCAGCAGCTGGATTTTCTTCCAGCATCAAGAACAAAACACTTTATTATGTAATTAAAGTCAAGAGATTACATTCTACTAAAATATAAGCTAGCAAATGACTAGCACAATGTTCTGCATAGAAGTCACTTACTGAATTTGTTAGTTGAATAGTAAATTTTGGTAAATAAGCAAGGAAGATTTGATTTTTATGTTGTCTTAGTATCAACATAAGCTGTAAATCACCTACAGGAAGGTTTAGTTGGTTTTAGTAGAATGCAGTATTAGTGGGATGTAGTATCATTCTAACTTCATGACCACTATCATTTTAGATAAGAGAATACGAATGGTTAGAAGTAAAATGAGTTTGAATATTTACCATCCATTTCTACAAGAAGTTGGTTGAGGGTATTTTCCTGTTCACTTTGGCCTCCAAAGTTGCCTCGTCCTCTCTTCCTACCCACTGCATCTATTTCATCAATGAAGAGAATGCAAGGCGCATTTTTACGGGCAACAGAAAATAAGTCACGGACCTTAACAAGAAAACACAACACTGGAAATGAGTTTAGTCAATGGTATAGTATTTAAAAGAGCATCTGCAATTATGTTCTTTATACTTCACACAATTTTAATATTCGAGTACTATATACTGGTACATATCTGAATAAGCCGTCTTTTCTAGACAACAAATAAATATCATATTACATGGTAATTAAAGTGTTTTAAGATCTCAAGCCAGTAAATGAAATTGTTCTTCAATTCATTATAACTATGTTCCTATTTTAACAGAATAATTATACTTTACAACAAAAGTAGATACTATATCTTTACCCTACGAAAAGTGAAATGTTATCAAGTTCCAATTTTAAGAGTACAATTAGTTTTACAAATTCAGACTATTCTGTAGTTATCACATTTAACTGTTAAAATATTTAACAACTCAAAAATCACCTATATTTAACTTTCTACTCATTTGCATATTAGGCAAGGCAATTATTTTATTTAATATGTATTAGTTTCCATCTCTATAAAAATGGTGAATTGTTGACCTTCTTGACAGGACTACTATAAAAACTAACGGGAAAAAAAAGATTTACAATGTACTTTGTAAAAATTGTTTCATAAATACTAAAAGTCAAGCAGCTTAATATTATTGCTGGTAATTAGTTTCTATAATCAAGTATTCAGAAATCTTAAAACATTTCTTTTATGTGCTACATTACTTTTACAGATTAAGTAAGGGTTTAGACTTTCAGAATTGTGTATTAGTCAATTCAAATTAAGGATTTTATCAAAAGAAAAAAAGTAACTTAAAGAAAGAAAAATCTCCTAGCGTTTCCTTTTGTTTTTCTTTATAAGTTCCATTAAAGTTGTACTTCAATGCATATCATAACATGAAAATAATTCTATTTCTCAATAGTTAGGCCAGCAGGGTACAAGCTCTGATAGGTCCTAGCAAACTGGCCAGACTTCTAGTATAGGCTTGATGACAGAGTGTATGTCTGTCACTAAGGACCAGCATAGCTTAAATCAGGTAAAGTTCATCACCAGAAGGTTGGTGACAAGGTAATGATACCTGTCAGCCACAGCAACCTATGAAGATCACCTACAAAGGCACATAGGGGTTTCCATCTGCATAAGTAGAGAACGCATATACACTAATGAAACCATGTATTCTTGGTGTATGAAAGTTATTTTCTTCATAAACTCCCAAACTGGTAAATAAAAAAAATAAGATGATTGTGGGATGAGAACTTCAGACATTTCTAATCAGGACCAATTTTATGTATAGGAAATTTATATGCATTGTTTTCAGAGACAGCTGGAAGGTGTTCTGTCCTTGAAAAAAAAATGCTACTCTATCTGCTTAGTAATGCTTGAAATATCCCCATTAAATACGCATTTAACTTAAAAGTTTTCCCCTCCCTCTCCACTATAAAAATGCAAATATTCTCAGAAAGGGTTACATTTTTAAAAGTCTAGTCTACCCTTCAGTCTAAATTTGTCAGTTATTTTTCAAGAACTGGTCCTGTTCTTAAGTAACAGCTAAATGGTAAAGTGTGGAAATAATACCAATTCCTTGCATTTCAACACTTCTTAGTCAAAAGATTTTAAATACTAATCACATAAGAATAAAAATTTGACATATTCATGGTTATGATCAACCAATCAATAAATTAAAATTACTTCTCAAAAGAGACAGCTAAATGTTATAATGGTTACATAAAACTGTAATTCTGAGGAGGAAAAACAGTATACTAGCTTTCTATAATGTGTTTCATTTTATGCCCACTGGTAAAAAAGAAATCCTCAAAGCTATCAGTAATAGCGGATAGGTTCCTCAAAGTTAAAATACATGTTTCTATTTTCTTTTTTTTTTTATCATGTTTCTATTTTTTTAAGTTCTCATACTGGGACAAAAACTTACTCTAGCTGGACCCACACCAACAAACATCTCCAAAAACTCAGAGCCATTTACTGTAATGAAAGGGACATTAGCTTCTCCAGCTGTTGCTTTGGCTAGAAGTGTTTTTCCAGTACCTGGAGGACCTGTTAGAATGGCACCCTTAAAAAACAAAAATGGGGGGGAAAAAATCACACAATTAGCCTTTCATAAAAGTAAATTCAATTTTCATGAAATAATTACAGCATATAATTTATGTATTTGAAACAAATTACACATACTATATTTTTCTCAAATATTTGAGTTATGTTATAAAATCATAATGTAATTATTAGCAAAGGCAAGTAAAAGAAACAAAACCAAGGAGTTTTTAGAAGACTCAATGACTTTAAAACATTTCAATTTAATTGGCATCATGAGAATTTAGTTTCAAAGATAAGTTTCTTCCTAGGTCTTCGGGGTACCAGTTATTTAAAATACAAGTAAGTCTAGGTCTACAAAAATTCAATTTGATTCAACAAGGATTGCTTAAGTAGATACAGACCCTAGAATGCACAGACAGATAAGACAGGTCTCCTCTCAAGAAGTTTACAATGTAAAAGAATAAATGTTAAACTTAGGCAATCAAAAATAAAAACTGCCTAGAGATTTGAGGTAAAGGATTCTCACAAGGATAACTGACCTAAACCTCAAATCTTTTTTCATGACATTTCCTTATTCTCTCAGATGTTAGTGTTTGTCCTACCTCACCTCCAAATCATTTTGTATATCTCTGAATTTACTTATCTTTACATATTCCCTCCACCCCCCCAATAGACCATAAGCCCTTTGAGAGCTAGGGAAATTTTATCACTATCTTAAAATCCAGTTGACAGCTGGTGGCACAATGAACACAGCATGAGTTTGGAATAAGAAGTCTTGAGTT
>NW_020954590.1:35800701-35827939 GCF_900497805.2 Vombatus ursinus | reverse complement strand
CAAATCTGGTCTTAGATACTTACTAGCTTTATGACCCTGGGTAAGTCACTTTATGACTCTGTTTGCCTCAGTTTCCTCAACTGTAAAATGAAGGTAATAATAGCATCTACCTTGCAGGGTTGCTGTGAGGATCAAATGAGATAATATTTGTAAAAAGCACTTGATGCAATCCCTGGCACATAATAGGTGCTATATAAACACTTTCCCTTTCTACCTAAAGTGACTTGGGTTAAAATCTCATCTCAGACACTTACTAGTTGTGTGACCATGGGGAAACTATTTAACCTCTCAGAATCTGTTTTCTTATCTGAAAAAAGTGGGGCTAATAATACCAGTATCACCTACAACAATAGGATGTAATAAGGAAAGCACTTTAGAAATCTAAAAACAAAAAAAATAGGATTTCTTTCAAGAGTAAGCTCTCGTAATACATTAAATTCTGGGCAGCTAGGTAGCACAGTGGACTGAGTACCAGGTCTTAAGTCATGAAGACTCATCTTCCCAAGTTCAAATTTGGCCTCAGACACTTACTAGAGGTGTGTGACCCTGGGCCAGTCACTTAACCCTGTTTGCCTCAGTTTCCTCATCTGTAAAATGAGTTGGAGAAGGAATGGCAAACCACTCCAGTACCTTTGCTAAAAAAAAAAAACCAACCAACCAAACAAACAAACCCAAATGAGGTCATGAAGCGTCAGACACAACTGAAATGACTCAACAACAACAGCAATGCATTAAACAACTGGCTTTATGCAATTTTTCAGGAGTATGTACACAAAATTTGGTTCTATCTGTATTCTAAATGTGACCAATAATGCTTTAAGAGAGATTTTGTTGGATGTTCAGCAGTACATTTTTATGGAAAGAATAGAAAAACAGCTACAGCTATTTTATCAGTATACCCCTTAACCACTATTAATCAAAATGACTCTATCTATGCAACTAATATATTCCATATATGGAAAAACAATATTCACAGTAACTTTAATGTGATCATGTCAGAAATCAACTTCTGTAAGTTAACTTTACCTTTGGAATTTTTGCTCCTAGGTCTTGGTACTGCTTTGGGTTTTTCAAGAAATTCACAAATTCCATTATCTCTAATTTGGCCTCCTCACAGCCAGCCACATCTTTGAACTTTATATCCATTTCATCCTTTAAGACCTTAGCAGTGGTTTCTCCTACACTGAAGAGACCTCCCATTCCTCGGCCTGTCCGACCCATACCAGCAGGCCCTCTTCTTAGTGTATATAGCAAAAATCCAATTATAAGGACTGTTGGGAACATGCTCAGTAGAAATGAGCTAAAGGAAAATAAAACAAGCAACATTAGTTTCTTTCATAATCAATTTTTTTTTTTTAGTGTTTGGTAAGGTTTTCTTTAATTTATAGATTTTAGTTAGACTCCAACTGTACATATTTAATATGGGAAATGAAGAATGCTAATATTTGAGGGCAAAAAGGGAATTTCTATCTCTAACTGAACTCATGTACTCTATAACAAATGAAAAAAGTAGCTTTTAAGCAGTAAGATGAAAAACTTCAAGATTACGAAGGGGGAAAAAAGAGTTGAAATCAATGTTAATTTGTATTTTTAAAGTTTTCTTAAGGAATAGGAAATCAGAAATTAATAACCAAGAAAAGGATTATTTAAATAGCTGACCAAAAAAATACTAAAAGGTAGCGGGAAAGTTAGGTACATAAATATATTGTAAATAAATATTTAACATATAAACAAGCAAAGGTTGGGACATCTTTGAGAATTTAATTTATAGATACTGCCATCTAGTGAAATAAGAGATATTAACAGTTTAAAGTTCCACTACTGATTCTTACCCGTCACTTTCAGTAATATAAACTACAGGTAACCGATTCTCTCCTTCTATGCCTAACTCTTGCTGTAAAGTTTCCAGATTCCGCTCAAAGGTGTCCACACTACCAATATTAAACCAGACATATTGCTATAAAAAAGGAAAACAAAAGATCATGACTATGTCAGGTAATGAAAGAAAAAAGTTTAGTTCAGTTAAGTATTAAAAAAAGGTTTAACAGTTTACTAATATTTCACATATAAAAATATAAGAATTTTTCAAATCAAGTGAGAAAAAATAACATTGGTACAGTCACTTACATAAACAAAATCATAGTTCCTTTAGTTATTAAAGTAAGAACTATTACTATTCAGTTAATTCACTACATCAATTAAAAAGCTAATTTACCCCATCAACAGGAGTTTTCCCTGGTGTAAAAGTCACTCGAACAAAACGCTTGTTCACTACTTCTAGTCTGTCCACCTATATTAAAAAACAAAATAGGAATGTTATTAATATTCAAATATTAATTCAGAAAAATCTAAGTATTGTTTTAAGCTCATTTTAAGCTATAATTTATTCTAAATTTCTACCTTTGCTTTTAACATCAACAATTACCTCGGCAATAAAGAAGTGAATCAGGAGCATGATATCTTGGGATATTCTTATTTCTACAGGGGCAGTCATTGTTATTGTGAATGAATCTCAATCTTATCTTTAGAAGGTGGGCATATGTCAGGGATGGCACCCCACAGAATATCCCCAGAAATACACAACTTTCTTAGAAGGAGAAACGGGATAGATAGTATGCTGGACCTTGAATAAAGAATATCTGGGTTTAAATTCCACTTTTGACACTAGCTATGTGTAAGTAAACTATGTACTTCTATTACCTTCAGTTTAACCATTTGTCAAATGGGAGTAAGATATATAGAACCTATCTATACCTCACACAACCGTTGAGAGGTTCAAATGTACGTGTCCAAAGCATCTTTTTAAAGTAAATTTAAAGTATTCAGTAAATGTCAATTATATTGATGATTATTATTATGAAGGATATCTAAATGGAGGGGTGGAGGGGAAGAGGAGGAAGAAGGGGACAAGCATTTGTTAAGTATTAAGCACCCACCATGTGCCAGGTAATGTGTGCTAAGTGCTTTACAATACTATCTCATTTGATACTCACAATTAGATGCTATTATTATTCCCACTTTATAGCTGAGGAAACTGAGGCAGACAGAGTTATTGTTACTTGCTCAGGGTTACACAGCTTGTAAATATCTGAGGCTGAATTTGGACTGAGGTCTTCCTGACTCTAGGCCCAGAGCTCTATCCACTGAACAACCTAGCTGCCTTTAATGAGATACACTAGGAGTAACACGGTTCATCAGAGTAGTCTTTTTAAGAAAAGGAATTGCCATAGACACTCCATTCAAGATTTTAGTAGTAATGAAAGGACTCCAAAGGAATGCCTGGGGCAGGAAGGGAACCATGATAGAACACTTCTAAAGTATCACAGCCTAAGAGGGAAAAGTAACCATTTTTAAAGGATAGGGGGTTTACTTTTTCAGAAAGCAGAGCTTCAATACATCTTGAGGCTGCTCTAAAGGGAGAAGAGGAAACTAGAATACAGCTGGCTGGCAGGGTTACATAATCACACTTTCTTCAACTAGATAAATTTTTGCTTCATTCATCCAAATAGGTACCCACTTCTACCTCTTCTTCCTAAACTTGTTCTTTAAGCTTCAAAAACAATCATTGTTCTTTATAATACCACTCTAAGACAATATATACACTAAATTATATCCAACTTATCAATTTAAAAATGTCTATATGAAGTATTCAAGTCACTTCCCAGGCTTATACAACAACATTAAGGACACCAAGAATATATATGACAGGGCAGCTAGGTGACGCAGTGGATAGAGCAACGGCCCTGAAGACAGGAGGACCTGAGTTCAAATCCGGCCTCAGACCAAACACTTGACACGTACTAGCTGTGTGACCTTGGGCAAGACACTGAACCCCAACAGCCTTACCAAAAAAAAAAAAAAAAAGAATATATATGACAGCAAAAGGCAGGCCAGTCATATAGTGAGAACGAAAGATGACAAATGGACCACACTGGTACCCTTAAACAGTATAAAAACCAGAGAAAGACCTCCAAGGCATTAGGTGGATCTTTTGTGAAGATTTAGAGGAAGACGTGGACAAGAATCACACAGGGTGAAAAAGCATGGTGGAGAGGTGTAGCAAGAACACATATCTATGAAATTATAGCTCCTTCAAAGTAAGTTTACAACACATCTGACAAACCAATTCTCACTAAGGTGTCACTGACTGATAATTATTTAATGTGCCCTCCTCAGAATATATGTATTTTAACTAGGAAAAGGAAAATGCCTAACCCAAAACAATGAGTCTCCAATGGTAAAATTCCGGGCGTCAGAAGGTTTGTGAAAATATTCTTAAAGAGAGAAGCCTTATCTCAAATAATAACACTCAGGCCTACTCTGACTGCTTCTAGGCTAGCCTCGCTTATGTTACACTAATTAACCAATAAATTCAACAAATACTCATTAAATGACTGTGCATTGTACCAGTCAGTGGGGAAAATACAATGATTAGGTAAGACACAGTCCATAGAAGACAGAGCTTCCTTTGGTCAAGACCTTTACCAGAGGGCTGAAATCTAAACCATAGCTTACCCCCACACTCCTGGGAGTTAAGATGGGACTAAGGCCCCTCCCAATGTGGAAGTCCAGGTTTGTCTCTCCAACCTATCTACTCCAGAAAAATCTCTTCTAGTCTGCCACACCCAAAAGCTGAGGATATTCCCTGTCACTTGTTCCCTCTGCTAACCAATTATGAGGAACAGGGAACCTAGCACAACATCAATTTACAGCTAGGATACTTTTACTGGGTGTTTTTGAAGAGGACCATGACATTAGGAAGGTGATGCCACGACAGCCAAGTGAATTGGATTTAAGTGAGGAAGGGCTCTGTAAAGTCACCAGCCTCACTTTTTCCTCTGGAGCCATCGGAGTCCAGTGGCAAGATTTAGATCAGGACAACTGGAGATCGCCCTCCTACTTTTACTACTCTTATCCCAGAACACAAAAATGAATAGAAATCAAAGGAAACCTTTAACTTAACATACAACGGAAGAACATTTCAGGGAGGCAACTCAGGCAGAGAGATTAAATTACTTGCCCAGGGTCATATAACTAGGGTCTGAGTCTTCCTGACTCCAGGTCTATTACTTTATGTAATAGAGTGCCTAGACACATTAATGCATAATTTGAAATTATGAAAATAAAGTTGCTTTAAAAAAGAAAAAAGGTCATACTCTTTGCCCTAAAGAGTATGCCACTAACCATATCCCTCAAAGAGGTCATTGACCAAAAAAAAAAAAAGTCCCATATGAAACAATATTTATAGCAGTGTTTTGTTGTGTTTTTTTTGGTAGCAAAGAACTGGAAATAAATTAGATGCCCATTGACTGGGGGATGGCAAAATAAATTATGGTACACAAATGTAATGGAATATTACTGTTATAAAAAATGACAAATATGATGAAAAGATTTGGATGTTCTAGGAGTCCTCAAGTGTTGAGGAAAGAGGTGAAATGAAGCTCTAGGAGTAAACAGGGCATATATAGAGAGAAGAGAGTTGAGATTAGTACCATGAGGAACATCCACCTTAAGATTCTGCAAAAACAGGACCAAGAATCAATGAATGAGAGAAGGCTTTTAAGAGATAGGAAGTAAATGAGCTGAATATGATATCTCTAAAGTCAATGGAGAGAGAGAGTATCCATTAGATATCAACAGTATCAAAAACTGCTGAAGGTTCAAAGAAGTTAAGGACTGAAACCCTTTTCAGAGGTCAATGAATTGGGCAATTAGGAGATCATTTTGAAAGAGTAGCTTAAAGACAGCAGTTAAAGACAAACTAAACTTTAAGTAGAAAGATCAGACGGTATGGATATTGTGGAAGTTGAGTATACACAACTTTTTGAAGAATTCAGTTAGTAAAGAAAGCTAAGTAGCAGTTAAGCATCCAGCAGAAGGTACATACTATAATTTAACAATGAGTGAATTTGACTCTATTTTCTATCTTTTTTACAGTGGTATCAGCTCAAGAATAAGACTCAAAAAATCAAAAGATAGGGATGACACAAGGAATGAGAATTAATGAGGTTAGGAATGAAAAAAAAAATCAATGAATTATAAGGTAGATGCTAAAGTGTTATTTAAATGGAAGCCCATGGGGTCAAGGTTGAGTATGGAAGTGAAATGAGGTGGGAGAGATGGGAGTGGGAAAATAGGAAGAGGTCAAGGTGGTCCTGATGAAAATGAAGAGCAGCCTCAGTACATGGAAGTGAGAGAAGAGGCACCTGGTATTCGAGGGAGAAATCTTGCTGCCGAGTGACAACTGTATTTTGCTTAAAAACATCACAAAGAAAAGAGTTGTAGAAAGCATCTGTTTTGCCTATCTAAGACAGCTGAATGATAGAAGGAAAGACTTACTAATAATTAGAGCTGTTCAAAAGTAGAATGGGCTGCTTTTGAGTACAGTATGATTCTTCCCACAGAAAATCTTAGAGAAGAGGATGTATGACCACTAATCAAAGAAGTTGCAGAAACTTTCCTGGTTAGGCTGGGTTAGATTTGCTAGCCATTTGATTTCTTTCCAACTCTTGAGTTGAGGCTGAAAGGAGGAAGAGACTGAATGTGAGGTGGCTGAGGACTTAAGAGGTCAAGGTTTTGAAGGATCCTCAGTATGAACAATGAAGCCACAAAGAAAGACAGCAGAGGGTGGTGGACAGATGAAGACAAGCAGTAAGGTGTTTTTTACATAAACCTGCAAAGATTTTTCTGTAGTAACACAATTTATTCAACCTTTGTAAAATGCATACGTTTCTGGAAAGCTATGTTTAAATTGAATTTTTCTAAGTTAAATCATTTTAAATGAATTAAAGAGGCTTATGACTTACAGAAAGACTATGGTAAGTACTTTTATAAAGTAAAGATTTTTATGTAGAACAAACCACTGTGTTTTGTCTCTTTCTGGATTATCACACCTCAGCTTTTCTAAAAACCAGGCATGTCTTTATAGCATTATCAGCAGTAGTTCAATTACTACACAGAGTCTAATTTCCACTAGAAAAGCTATCTTACTGGTTGTTTTTAATTTTATTATCAAATTTTTATTTGATTATTTTTTATTTTTTTATTAATTCAATTTTATTAGTTCATTTTTATTAATCAAATCTATTTACTTTATCTTCTTATCATACATTTCATCCATTCTTATCCTAGATCTTACTTACCACTCCTTTGGAAAGATAGTTATTAACAAAGTCCTTCCAAGTGATTTCTCTTCCAGAATTCTTGAAGAAAAAGTAAAACATGATAACAGCCCAAGACAGAAGACTCCAAATAAAGTACATTCTGAACTCCTTATCATCCCATGGAATGTCTCCCTGTAAAACACACAAAAAAAGGGAACAAAGCCCCACAAAATGAAACTTCCCATCGAAGAATAAACAAAAAGTGAAGTACAATGTGCTAGGAACAGCTTGCTCCAAAAACTATGAATGCTTTAAAATCTTCTCTCTGACTACTTCTGCAACATTATAAGAAAAAAAGAACTCAGAACTGAAGACAGAGTATGAAATCAAACCTTCTGAAACCTGGACAACCAATGAGAGTCATCTCTCTTGCCACCTCGTTTTCCACTCCCTCCTCCTCCAGAAGGGCGCTGTGTACTAGATGGCTTTGCCTCTGTTAATTAAAAAAAAAAAAGCACAAAATCATTTAGACTCCACGTACAATATATTTTTAAATTGTACTATATTTCATCTGTAAAACACTTCATGAGAGCTCTCACCAGCAACTATTAAATATCGTGAGGAAAAATTTTGTCAAAATGGTCAAAGTTTTAAAATCAGTTCTCAAGGCCAAATGTTGTATGTCAGTATCTAATATTATCATCCCTTCCTCTTCAAAATGCTCAAGGATCTCCTTCTCTTCCCAGAGAATTCACTTATTTTCTATTACTTTCTCTATTTTCCATCCACTTTTTCCCACAATGAAGTGAGATAACATGCTCTTTCAGAAATGCTCAGACACACTCACTTCCTATAAGAGGACCATGCCCTTCATGTTAAGTCCAGCAAAAAAGCTTCCGGGATTTCAATAAACTAATTTATCTAAGCGTTTAAGCCAATTATTATTTGTTATCAATAGCTCTACTTCTAAACAGAACAAAGGGATAGGCAACACAGGCAAGCCATTTTTAATTTGCCTGATATGTCCAATACTGCTCCAGAAAAGTACAAATGTGCAAAAACAAAACAAAATTAAAAAACCTGATTCAGTTTCCGGAACTAGTTAGGCAAAATAATCCTTTCTTTTCACAAAGTAAGTCAAATATCTTTACATGCAAGTATTACAAAATTGGTCATTATTACTTTTTTATAAATTTGTCCTTAGTACCATTTTAACCTTATTCAGTAGTAAAATAGTTGCTCTCAGCTTTACCCTAGGTTACCTTAACCTACAGCTTGCAAAGTGACTTAATAATTTTTATGATCTATGAAAACAAAGGAATTAAATTTTAATGTCATGGGCCATGGGTAAAATACTTTTACTATTTTAAGAACTTAATCAGCATGGCTATTCCTGGAGATGTAAAGCCATCTATAACTGAATAGATGGCCGTTGAGACTATGACTGAAGAATTTATCACCAATCAGCCAACCACAGCTAATGAGCCTTTCCAAATCTAGCTAGGCTAGTCTTTGAACAACAAACTCCACAGCTGGGCCTGAACTCAAAGCTTGTTAAAGTTGACAAGACCTGCCAGTGCATGGACTCTATCTTAGCCTTCAAGGGCAATGGTCCATTACATGGACTGGAGAAGAACTTTACAATTCTCAAATTTTCAAATAGATCTGTATTCTTATCAATTTGGAAGTTTCCTCCAATGATGCAACCCCTCCCCCCCTCCCTCACCCATGCCTGCCAACTTCATGCCAAGTGGTTCATGTCCTCCCAAAAGTTTGCCACAGCCTCTAAGACTTTAGTAAATGAATGAAATATTCATTTTAATACTAAAAAGGTACCTTTTGTTTCTTCCACAGGCTCTTTAGCTCCATTAGCTTTCTTTTTGTTCTTTGCTTTGGGAAAGTATTTTTCAAATCCTGTTAGAAAAAGAAAAAGGAAAACTCAAGCTGAATTTTTTTCTAATCTACTAACATACGATAGTGCTAAACAAAATTTACTCAAACAAGCAGTTCTTTGTTATAATTTATAAAACTGTATATGTCAAATTCACAATAAAAGTGCTAGCATTCATATAGTGCTTTTAAGTTTGCCAAGTGCTTTACATATATGATCTCACTGAATCCTCACAAGAACTTTGGGAGGTGGGTGCTGTTATCAAAACCTATTTTGGAAATGAGAAAATCGAGGCAAGAGAGATCAAGTGACTTGGCCAGTCACACAGCTACTAAGTGCCAGAGGCAAAATCTGAGCTAAAGATAGGAAAAACTGAAGTTTGTAAAGAAACCTTAAAATAATAGAAAGGGGTTTTATTTAGCAATATTGCAAAAACTGAGGTTCAAAAAGGAGATGAAACCACTGCTTGTGTGTATGGGCAAGAAAGTAACTACAATGTAGCATGAATAAAAAAACAGTTGAGATACACAGAAGTCCAAAGAGAAAGTCCAACAAAAAGCCAATAATAAAACCTAATAGCTAAGATGAACACAAATGCACAAAATATGGCTAATAAGAAAAAACTATAAATAATTCATAAAGAGGCAATTTGTACCTCAGAAATATCACTGAGACTTGGTGAGATAAGATCAAAAATAGGACCATAGCTCTGTAAGGGTGTACATTATCCAAAAGAAACATGATAAATAAAAGGGGGAATGACAGGAAGAATCATTATACATTAAAAAGACAGGTTCCACAATGACTACAAAAATGAAAATGGAACGAACATCAATCAAACAATTAAACCTGAATGCTATGAAATTATAATAACCAAGCCTGGTTCCAAAAAAGATATTTGAGAAGAATCCTAGTTAAATCCCCCATTACCATTCACCTAAACTAATTTAACTGCCTGCTACTTGATGTCACTGCCTCAAATCCCTCACCATTCAAATTCATCCTTGACTTGGCTTCCAAAGTGATTTTTCTAATGTGAAGGTCTGATTGAGTCAGCCACCCTCTGCTCTATCAGTTCCAGTAGCTCCCTAAGAACTCTAGGATCAAACATAAACCCTCCTTTTTGGCATTTAAAACTCTTATAACGTAGCCCCTTCCTATCCTTCCAGTCTTCTTACTTTATTCCCCTTCACAAATTCTACAATCTAGCAATGCTGGCCTACTTGCAGTTCCTCAAACAGGACCCTTCATTTCCCATCTCCTTGACTTTGCACTGGCTGCTCTCCAAGTCTGGAAAGCTCTGCCCCTTTCAGTTTCCCTGCCTTACTCCAACATTCAGATCAAATCTTACCTTCTACAAGAGGGCAGACCACTCAGCTGTTACTGCCTTCCCTTCTCACTACTCTGTATGTATTTTGTACATAGCTAGTTATTCCTGTGCTATCTTCCCCATTAGAATGCAAACTCCTTGAAGGTAGAGATTGTTTTTATCTTTCTTTGTATTCCCAATACATAGCACAGTGCCTGGCACACAGCAAGTGCTTAATAAATAATTCTTAACAGACTGCCTGACACTTCTCCCTGTTTCTTTGCAGAGGAGGGGCACAACAGGTATGGAATGCTGCGCCAGACTTTTCTGATACCTTGGTTAGTTTTGCTGAATTTTTTTCCCTCTTTTTCTTCTTTATTATGAGGAATGGCTCAATGAGAGAGGGATACAGTTGGAAATGTAAGTGATATAAAAACAAAAACTATTAAAAATGTATTTAAAAAAGGAAGAATATAAACTCACGTTAGGAATCTAGGAACAAGAAGACAGAAACACAGAGACAAGGCAGAAGTGCCCAATTCCTATATCTGTCAAGAAGAACAAGCTTTGAACTGAAAAGAATGAAACAAAAATGGCTGGCCTTGGTGAATTCAAATTACTTGGTCCAGATGTATTACATACCTAAAAAACTGGCAAAGGTGATTAATGAGCCACTTCAGTGATCATTGAAAGATGGTTAAAAAACAAAACAAAACAAAACACAGTTAATCAGTTAACAACTCAGTACATAAAAGGGCTTCAGAATCCAAACAGAGGATTTTATATTTGATTATGGAGGTAAAACAGAGCCACTGGAGTTTACTGAGCAGAAAATAACACAGTTAGACCTGAGCTTTAGAAAATTCATTTCAGAAACTCTGTGGAGGATGGCCTAGAGTGGGAGAGAACTGGAAGTACTCTCAACAGTAATTGGGAAATTTGGAAAAGGGGTAGGTTTGGGGAGGAGGGGTGGGGATGGATGGAAAAAATTTCAAACATGTCTAGGTTGAGATATCTATGAGACATCCAATTTAATATGTGCAAGAGGCAGCAGATGATGTGAGACTGCAGGTCAGGAGAATAATTAGGACTGGATGAAGAGATCTGAGAACCAGGTGCATAGTGCTGATAACTAAACTCTTAGGAACAAATAAGATCATTACTTAAGACAGTGAGGAGGGAGAAAAGAAGATGGCCGAAGACAGAGCCTTGGGGGAACACCCACAGTTAGTGTGTATGACCTGTAACAAGATCCAACAAAGGAGAATGAGGAGGCATCAGAAAGAACGAATGAGAACCAGCTGAGAGTAATGCTGCAAAAACCTAAAGAAGAAAGAATATTCAGGAAAAAAAGAGTGAATGACAGTGTTAAAGGCTAAAATGTGGTTAAAAAGAATATAGAGTGAGATAGGCAGCTAGGTGGTGCAGTGGATAGAGCACTGGCCCTGGAGTCAGGAGGACCTGAGTTCCAATTCAGTCTCAGACACATAACACTTACTAGCTGTGTGATTCTGGGCAAGTCACTTAACCCCAATTGCCTCATAAAAAAAAAAAGAGTATAGAGTGAGAAAAGACTTTTAGGTATGGCAATAAGAGACCATTGGCAACTTTGGAGAGAGCAGGTTCCATTAAATGATGAAGTTGGAAGCCAGTATAGGCAGCAGGGAAGCAACCAGGAGATTGAAGACTAAGGAGAGAGTGAAGAAATCAGATAAAGCAATCTCTTGGAGAAGATGATCTGAAATGGGATCAAGGGTGCACGTAGGAAGGGATTTGCGTTGGTATGGACAAGGGTCACCTCTATATGTGAAAAAGGTATTAAAGAGGAGATAGGGGAATACATCTGAATAAAGTAAAATGAGGAGAGAAGAAAAAAAGAGTCCTTTGCTTAGCAAATGGCCTAAATTTTTTCAGTTAAGTAGGAGGCAAGGTTCTCAGCTGAGAGGGGTATTGCACACTTGGTAAAATCAAAAATTCTGTCTGTAAACCAAAGACCAGTAGGCTTTATTTTGATTAATAGCAAAATTCTAAACCCTTTAATGATAAAAGACATTTAGAAAACATCTAAAAAGAAAACAATGATCACCTATGAAAGAAAGCAGTGATCCCAAAAGACCAGCATGGCATCATCAAGAACAGACCATGCCAAGGTAATTTTACTTCCTTTTTAAACAGGATTACAAAACTGGGATCTGAGTAATGTTGAAAATAGTTTACCTAGATTTTGGTAAAGCATTTGATAAAGTCTTTCATGTTATTCTTACTTAATAGAAAGAGAGACGTAGGCTATATTTAAGTACAGATAGATGGTTCTAAAATTGATTGAGTGGCCAGATACAAAGTAATAATTAACGGTTTTCTGTAAACTTGTATGGAGATCCTCAAGGATATCTACTAGGTACTGTACTGTTTAATATTTTTAATAAAGACTTAGATACGGACATAGATAGTATGGTTATCAGATTTGCTGATGACATGACTGGATGAGAGCAGTCAAAAAAAAAACCAGGATAGAACACTGGGTTGTTCCTAATAAGAGGAAATAATCCTCTAATAAGATGAAATTTAATAGGAATAAATGTAAAGTACAAGATAGTAAAGGTATGAGTAGAGAGCAATTTGTCTGAAAAATACCTGGGGCTATTGCTAGACTACAAACTCAATATGAGTCAGCAATGATAGGCGGCTGTCAAGAATGGTGAATTAACCTTAAATTGCAATGAGAGAGGCCTAGCATTCAAGTGATAGTTCTGCTGTGCCATGACCTAGTCAGAGCACATCTGATATGCTGTGTTCAATTCTAGGTTCTAATAAGCTACAGAGAAACCAGAGGAAGATAAGAGGATCTCGAGTTCAGGTCACGTAAAGCTCAACTGAAGAAAGAGGAGACGTTTATCCAGAAGAAGAGCAGACTTCAGAGAACATAATAGCTGTCTTAAAGTATTCGAAGGATCATTATGAAAAAAAAAATTATGCTTATTCTGCCCAGCTGAAGGATAGAAGTAGGTGCAATGGGTATAAGTTGCCAAGAGGTAAACTTAGACCTGATAGAAGGGAAAAAAATTCCTAACAAATGGAGCTATCCCAAAGTGAAATGTACAGCATTCCCCTGCACAGGAAATCAAGCAAAGGCTGAAAACATTCATGTTCAGGTACTGGTTGGACTGTGGCCTCTATGGGCCCTTCTAAATCTAAGATTCTGTGTGATTTTACCTCTCCGTGACTGAGTTTCTTTATCTATAAAAGAGGGATGATAATAATATTTACATAATTTACCTCAAGAGTTTGCAAATTTTAAGGCACTATGTAAATCTGAGTTATCATTATTCTTACTGTTTATCTGTAGTGGACCAGTTTTCAGCACACTAGTAATTCATGTAAACAGACAAAACCTATACCTTATGAAACCAACATCCTGAATACCTAAAATGATGTTATTTGTCCTTCTGGTGGCTCATTTAAGACCTACTGATATAGCCCTATAAAACAATAAAGTAGTCAAGGACAACAGGGTAGCGCCTTAGTGATGATACATACAGGTTTACCTTTTGGAGGTCGAGCACAGAATCTTCGATAGACAGAAATCACATTTGTCAACAGAGAACTTCGACTGGGAGTCACCTGAGTGGTCGCATATCGGTAGAGCTGAAATATGAAGTATAATAATCAACTCACAAAGATGATGCCATATACATTTTATCTAATATTGCCAATCAAGATGAAGAAAACAAACAAATATATGGACACTGATCTTCAAGCATCATCAAGCTAATCAAATGAAATGCAACAGGGCAGAGAGGCCACAGTGGTGGAGTTGGAGACAAGAAAACCCAGGTTTCAATTTGGCCTCAGGTGTCACCTGGAACATTTAAACCTTTATGGACCACAATGTCCTCATCTCTAACATGAAGGGATTGGGTTTAATGACCTCTAAAGTCTCTTTAGCTCTAAATCTATAATCTTTATTCCCACAGTGAGTAAAGACTAGAACAGAATGATTAACAGAACAGTCAAGGTGTAATGGTTTACAATGAAAGAGGCACTTGCTAGGACTTTGTTAACTAGGGCACCAGTCCCAGATCTTTCATTTTACTAGGTATATAACAATTTTATCAAGTCAGTCTACATCTATTTTCTTATTCATAATAATACCTACCCTCAATGTAAAACTGTGAGCGTCAAAGAGCATAATGCACATGCAAAACATTTTGTAAACTGTTAGACAAACATAAGATGGTATTGGAAGCAGCTAGGTAGCACAGTAGATAACATGATGGACTTGGAGTCAGTAAGACCTGGGTTCAAATCTTGCCTCAGAAACTGACTAGCTGTGACCTTGGGCAAGTCACCTCCTTCTGCCTCAGTTTCCTTATCTGTAAAATAGGTAATGATAATAGTATCTACCAGGGCTACTATGAGGACCAAATGAAATGACATGTGTAAAGTACTTTGTAAACCTTAAAGAGCTATATAAAGGTTAGCTATTATTATTGTTGTTGCTTTTAAATTTCTTATTAAAAGTTTAACATTAATATAACAAACTAAACTTGCTTAGTAACTAATTATATTTTAATTCATTTCAATGCAAAAAGCATCCTAACAATTTTTCATTCACTCCTGCTAAGTCTCATTCAGGATTCTTTGTCCATTCAGCTTTATTCATGTTTCCTCTTAAACGATCATAAGTGTATATTCTATTATTTTGATTCTACTTTTTTCATTTTTAATTATTCCATAAAGATTTCCAAATTTCTTTGTATTCTTCATATTTGTTAGTCTTAATTGCATTATAGTCTTCCATTATATCAATACACAATTTAAATATTTATCTACTGTTAAACATTTTGGTCGTTCTTAGCTTGGATTTTTGTTTTTGTTGTTTTTGCTTTTTTTTGTAATTACATATAATGCTGATATGAAAATCTCTGAAGAGATAGAATGTACTTTTTTTAATTTAAAAAAAAGCCTTTTAAAAACAGGGTGCAAAAAATGGAAATAACTTAAATGTTCAATAACAGGTAAATTTTTAACATGTGGTGCATTAATGTAATGGCATACTGTCAAAGGGTATTTCTTACTTTTATACCTTTTATTGTGTACTGTAAAATTGTTCTCCAAAAAGAGTCTATAAACTTGTAATTCTACCAGCAATGGATGAGCACGTATTATTTGTAATTAAGTTTATCTTATAAGCATTTTTATCTTCCCCTTCTACTGTTCCTCCCAACTGAATAATTAAAAAAAAACAAAAACAAAAACAAGAAAGTCCTCATAACAAACATGCATGGAACAGGAAAATAAATTCCCCCACTGACCATGTCCAAAAATGTATGTCTCATACTGTGTTTTAAAACCATAACCCTTTCGGCAGCAGGTGAATATCATTTCTCATCTTTAATCGTCTGGACTCACTTACCATTGCACTGAACAGAGTTCTATTGTCTTAAAAGTTGTTTTTCTTTATAATATTATTATTATTGTACAAATTGTTCTAGTTCTTCTCATTTCACTGAAAACTTTCCAGTATTCTCTGAAACTATAAATTTAATCATATCTTATGATGCATTATATTTTCATAGGGAGGGGCTAAGCTTATTTCTCAGTATCCTAGAATGATACGATTTTATAGGACTGGAAGATAAATATAAATCATCTTCTGGAAGTAAAGAATAGTTCAAAATGCACAGAATATTTTCTATTATCACTGTATCAGTGTCCTTCATCCATTAATTTTTCTACTACCTGATTTACTGCTCTGAAAAGACACATTCTGTGACACCAAGTGCTGACTCATTTTCAAGGTCTAAAATGTAAACATATACAGTAACCTTAGTAAAAAGCAATTCCATCTACAAACACATCAATAGATTCAATGTAGAGATGATTTAGCAGCAGTAAGAGTGATATACTAGCTACATCAGATATATTATAACTATGACAACTAGTTACAGTAATTAAAAAAAAAACAACTGTTATAGCACATCTCATTAGTTGTACTTCCTGTAATACAAAATCTAAATTACTAAGTTGTATACAACTTAAAAATTGGATCCTTTTTTAAATGCTCTAGAGGAGCTCACCATTAAAGCATTTCACTAGATTATTAATGTAAAAGCAGGTAATGGCAACAAAAAGATTTTAAGTAACTATCTTAATTCAAGAGGAGTCCTAAGATGAATCATTTTGTAAAACGAAAAATTTACCCCAATTTAACCTTTCTTATAAAGCTGGATTTTTATATGCTTAGGCTTCTCCCATGGCAAGTCACACCTCCATTAGCATCCTTAATAATTTTTAATCTCTTCTTTAGTCTTAGACAAAAAAAAAATCCTAAAAGGCAAATAAATGTACATTTAAAGTTTAATTTCCAAAAAGCACAACATTCTTTCCACATTAGAACTGATATGCTGACACTTCTAATTTTATGACTATCCCTCTGAGTCCAAGAAAATTAGTCTTGGAGTCACATATCCATAGTGAACCAGAATGTGGTTTCTCCAATGATTTTTAACAATCGATTACATAAAAAGTATTGATAAAGTGACTTTACCCATTATCAATAACTTTCCTCTTATGTGGACTGAATGCCTGCTACTCCTTGATTGATATTACCTGCCTGACATTATCTCCCACAAAGATTTACAAAATAAAAACATTCTGTATACATTAATATTTATGAATTTCTAAGAGGCGCTTGTAGCTATTAATACCATTACCATGAAGATTTTTTAAAAAAACATTTTCCTAGTGCAGTCAAATTATGAAGTAAATACAAAAACTTATGCCTCTGCATTCTTCCATTTGATTTCTTAAGGAGAGTCACTTAGTAGTTACCTTGGGGTGGGGGGAAGAGAATATTTAAATTGGTAAAACAGGAACATTAACATGAAGCAGCAGAAAAAGCACTGGAATTGGAGTCAAGGCCTGCCTGGGTTCAAATTCTGCCTGAAACTATCTTATGAAGGTTTTAGTAATTGTACTTCCTCACAGAACATGTCCTTAATAAATTCATGCTATTATTATAATATGTTGTGGCCATAGTATAACTGGACCATCTGTAATGATCAAATGAAATGGAGTGTTAGCCATGTGTAGTTTTGCTGAAAGGTAGGCGAATTTACCAAAGGCTCTGAATGAAGCTTTGGTAGTACCATAAAAATATAGTTAACTTAGGTAAGTATATGATTTATTAATGTTAATTTTGTTTCATTGGTGACTTCTTGATCAACAAAAACACTACGTATACATTCAATAAGGACGACCAAAATGGTTAAGAGGAAAGAGATTTCTGTATCAGCGAACTAAAAAATTAAGACTTGAGTTTTCAAAGATGAGATGGAAGTTGGGATAAAGATTCATAAGACAGGAAAAGTAAAGGTATGGAGAATGTGACCTTATTCAACAAATTCTAAATACCAGAACTAGAGACTATACAATGAAGCTTAAAATAAATAACCAAAAGTACTACCTTTACATATTGTGGGTAAATTCATATAACTCATTACCCTTTACTCATGCTAGACAAGCTAAAAATATAAAAAGAGGGTTTAGCTACATTAGTGGACATTATGTTCGTAAAGAGAGAGACGTTTAGGGATATAACCAATCTTCTAAGGTATTGTTGTGGAAGCCAACCACAACGTCCCACAAAATATTCCTTGGTGCACTTGCCAAAGACAGACTATTCAGGCATGGCCCAACGTGGCATTTATGCTCTACACGTTAGATATTGATTTTAACCTATGAATCCCATAGGTCATAAGTGCTTCTCACAGAGCTACTTAAATGACATTCACTGAATCAGTTATCCAGCCTCAAAACCTTGAAGTTATTTTTGACTCTTCTCTTGTCTTAAATTCTCCATATTCAAATCAGTCACCAAATCCTGTTTATTTTTGTGTCTCTCAAATCCATCCCTTTCTTTTCATTCCCACTGCCACAGTTCAGGTCTCTGCTACCTAATGCTTGATTTATTGAAATAGCCTTCTCTCCCTGCCTTCAGTTTCCTCTGTCTTCCAAATCTACACATTCCACCCCCATGCTCTGTTGATCATGTTACTCCCAGGTTCAAAAACGTTCAATGGACTTCCACTAACTAAAGGATAATATCTAAATATCTTAGCAGGGCATTTAAGGGCTTCTATAATCTAGGCCAAATTTAACTTTCCAATCTTATCTCCCACAATTTCCTGAGAGGAACCTTCCATTCAAAACACGCTGGTCTCATTACTTTCTCCCAAACACCACATTAAAAATCTATTCTCCTTGCTTATGTTCATGCTAGAAGACAACATTCTCCTGTTGCCCTCTCCCTCTATTCAAATTCCAGTCATCCAGACTCCATGAAGTCCTTCCCAAACACTCTAGCCTACAGTGATCTCTCTTTCCTCTGAGTGCTTAAATTACCTTCTGTTTGTATGTCTCAACTGACATTTACCAAATACTTCCTTGCATTATTATTAAACATTCTTTATGTCTGAGTCTTGTCTTTCCAACATGTTTTGTGACTTGCTTAAGAATAGGGACCGTGTCATAATTATTTTAATAATCTCCACAGTGCCTAACAAAGGACTCTACATATAAGATATATTTTATGGATTAAGATCAACTAGGATTCAAAAAGGAACTAATCTGTGCATACTCTTTGACTCAGTGATACCAGCAGCTGCCATATACCCTGAAGAAGCCAAATACAGAGGGAAAGGATTCATATGTACAAAAACATTTGTAGCACCACTTTTTGCTGTAGAAAAAAAATAGAAAATAAAGTGGGTGCTAACAGATTGGGGAATGGCTGGAGAAACTGTGATATATGAATATAATGGAATATTATTGATCCATAAGAAATAAATAATATGAATGATTAAGAAGAGCTTGGGAACTTATATGAACTAATGTGGACAGAATGAAACACTTTTTGACATGGCTAATGTGTTCATTTGTTTTGCTTAACTACTACTCATTGTAATGGAAGGCTTCTGTTAAGGCAGCAAAAGGGGAGCTAGGTGGCACAGTGGATAGAATGCTGGGACTGAAGTCAGGAAGACCCATCTCTTCGAGTTCAACTCTGACTTCAGACACTTAGCCATGTGAACCCCGGGCAAGTCATTTAATCCTGTTTGCCTCAGTTTCCTCATCTGTAAAATGGGCTGGAGAAAAAGATACGCCAGCATCTTTGTCAAGAAAATCCCAGATGGAGTCACATAGAGTCAGACATGGCTGAACAACAACAGATACGTAATTTTTTTAAAAATAATAACAAAGTTTAAAAGGGCAAGTTTGTTGCTATCTTGTTAAATTTACTATATTCTTTTAAAAAACTCTTAAGTTCATAGTTTCACATATAATCCTCTTTTGATCTTTGTCTATGTCTCACAAAGTTCTCAAATAGAATCTTTTTTAAAAAGATCAATTAGAATACTCCAGAAAAAAAATCCCAAGTTAAAGATTTAGTAGGGGGCAGCAAGGTGGCAGCTAGGTGGCGCAGTGGATAGAGCACCAGCCCTGAAGTCAGGAGGACCTGAATTCAAATGTGTCCTCTGACCAAACATTTGATACTTACTAACTGTGTGACCCTGGGGAAATCACTTAATCCCAATTGCCTTAATTTAAAAAAAGAAAAATTCAGTAGTTATCTATAGAGAAATCTTTTATAGGATGCTCTCTTTCCCTATTTATCTGACTAAGACCTGGATGTTTGCAATTATTTTCATCTACAAAATAAGCACAAGCTAACTTGGGGAGGGCACTCACTAAGCAGTTGGGAGCATCAGAAAAAGACTCCCGTAAGAGGTAGTGTTTGAATTCTTGAGATGTTAAGGAAATTATTGTTTCTAAGAGGTGAGAGTGAGAAGAGAGTGCCCGTGGCAATGGGAGATGTATTAGAGTTTACTGAACAATCAAGTCAGGTTAGATGCATGCTTTAGAAATATCATTTTGGCAGTTTAGTTCTTTACCAGAAGGCTCTCAAGCTAGAATGTCAAGGAAACCCTTCAAATATCTTCTGAACCTTAACAGGCTCAGATTCATGACACCAAGAAAGAAGAGGATTTTTGTGAAGACTAAGTAGACTTCAATGACACTACAGATTATAAACTGACAGAGACCTATTTTCAATATTCAATAGGACAGTAATTAGAGCAAGATAAGATGGAGGCCAAAAATACAAAAAGGGATTGAAATGGGGGGAATAAGTAGAAAAGGAGATAAAAGTAGAACTTAATTAAAGGATGAAGTGGAGACTAGGTTAAACAAAGCTTTACATTAACTTGGCTAAATGAAAGGTAGTAACAGCAATTCCTTATCCCTTTCTGACTTATCTAATGTGCAGGTCTGGCTCATTACAAGCAGAAATGACACATACATTAGCTAAGCTTAGTAAGCATTTTCTCTTTGCCTACAACTTCGTAAAATCAATCACACAAAAAATTCACATTTATATAAAAAACCTTATCTATCTTCACAGGCAAAAAACCTAAATGAACTTTCTAGTTAAGGGATATCTTTTCATAGGAAGACCTGGTCTTTACTATGAGGTTATATTATTTTCAAAGGATAACAAGTGAACAAACTAAAGCATCCAACAGTGAAAAGGCTCTCAAACTCTTACAGGAGAGATTATAGCTAGGTGACCTTGGACAAGTCACTTAAGTTTTTTGGTCCCAGAATATGTACAAGAGGGATTCCACCACCTTACCTGACTGAAGTCAGGTAGCTCAAGGATCTAGACCTGGAAAGGAACCTTAATTAATCCAATCTTGCTAATTTATTGATGAGGAAAGTGAGACCCACACAAGTTAAGTGACTTGCTCAAGGTCACACAATATGTGGCGGAGCAGGGATTCAAACTCAGGTTCAGTGACTCCAGGTTCAGCACTCTTTCCACTTACAGCTATAAGATCTATAATTGTATAAGGCTCCTACCATTTAGGCAATGAATGGGGCCAAGTCTATGAATAGCAGGAATAAAAAAAAAATAAATAAAAAAGGAAGGGCCCCCTCTCCTTAGTACAACTTTCTCTGCCGGTCCCCTGCACCGATCTCCTCCGGGGCTATCTGTGCAGGCCTAGGGCTCGGACCGCCGTCCTATCGGCCAGATCTGGGGCCCTTTCCTCCCGACAGAGTGGATGGTTAACGACGAGGGCCCTCCTGGCCTCAGTTTTCTCATCCGCAGCCCTCTGAGGTCGCTTCCACTGCGGGCACAGGGATGGAGGAAGTGACGGAGGGCGGCCTGGGGAGGAGGCCAGGACGGGGCTGGGGGCTCGGCTCGAAGCGGGGGGAAGCTGCGGGTGACCTTGACGCGGCCGCCGCCTCCGTTCCCAGGCAGGCCCCGGAGGACGCGGGGTCCGGGGCCCGAGGAGGAGGAAGAGGCCGGCAGCCGACGGCAGCGGGAGGGCCCGGGGCACCGTGGGACTCACCGTCCGAAGGCAGGTCCCCTTCTTGCGGCTCACGCCGCCGCCGCCGCCGCCGCCGCCTCCGGAAAGGAGGAGAAAGGGGGGCAGCTGCTGCCGCGGGAGCAGAGGGAAACCACGGGACCAGCAGCAGCCCCGGCGGGAGAGCAGCAGGTAGCGGTGCGCCATGACCGCTGCGGGCAGCGGGCCGGCGCAGCCGCCGTGGCTCACCGGGACCCCGGCCCGGCTACCTGTGGGCTGGTCAGCAGCTCCCGGAGTCCGCCTAGGGAACAAACAAACACTTTACGGCTTCCGTCCTCCCTTCTCTCGCGCGCACCTAAGGTAGTTTCACTGTTCTCGAATCACACCTACCTCCCTTCGTCAACCCCTCCCCCGGTGCGTTTACC
This sequence comes from Vombatus ursinus, assembly GCF_900497805.2. Lineage (NCBI taxonomy): Eukaryota > Metazoa > Chordata > Mammalia > Diprotodontia > Vombatidae > Vombatus > Vombatus ursinus. Next base: position 35,805,839 of record NW_020954590.1, on the reverse strand, counting down.
TCATCACGTAAAGCACGACTCCGGGTCACACCCACCTTCCTTTGCTCAACCCCGCCTCCGGTGCGGCTTACGTCATCACGCAAAGTACCCCGCCCCCATCACACCCACCTCCTTTTGCTCGGCCCCGCCCAAGTGCGTCTTGCGGCATCACGCAAAGCGTGTTCAGGTTTACTGCGCTGCCTGGGCGCTTACTCTGCCCCTTTCCTCTAAACGAATCCCTCATCCTTTTGGAGTACACGTGGGATACGTTTGGAGGGAGGAGCAAAGGGTGAGGACGAGCCTAAGAATTGTGCAAAACTAGAAAAAAAAGTGAAAACCCACAAAACTGGATTTAAAAGTAAATGAAAAAAATTTAATGACAAAGGGCTACTAAGAATTTCGTAAATTTTTGCTTTCATACAACACAGTAACACCTATATTTGGAAGTCGTTTACATATTGCAAGATACTATTCGGTCTACAAAAGAATATTTGCTTGTTTCATACTTGTGGAGCTCTTACAAAAACTTCAAAATAAACCCCCCCTACCCCGCCAAGGGAACCATTGTTCTAGTGAAGTTCCTCTGTGAAGGTTCATAGAAGGATCAGGAGCAGGGTGCCATGTGGAGACACTTAGCACACCAAGATATCAGGGATATTTCTTAACTGTGTTTAAATATCTCAATACCTTATGAAAAGATAGCTAGACAACTGTCTTCAGCAACCCTTGGTACAGGTCTGAGTATAGTTATTTTGGTGTTGCATGTTTTTGCCCACTGGGTGGCAGTAATTATCTATATAGTATTAAGAACATCAAGGAAATACTGATACACTTTATGTGAGCCTGTTGTATATGTATTGTTTTTGAAATTTTGTTACTTGTTTAACGTAGGGACTGGCACATAGGGGCTGAGATTGCCTCTCAGAGTTCCAGATCCCAATTAACCTTATAATATTCATAATGCCAATAATATTCATATGCCATCTTTCTTATATGAAGAAACCCTAACACACTCCACCATATAAGGGACAATGTGCTTTGAGTTGCTTTCCCAATCGTGATGATAATTTTAATCTTATCTATCCATATTGAATGCCTGGTCCATTCCCTTAGTGAAGCAGTTATTCTGATAACTTTCATAGGGTATATATTTTTTTTTTCAAAAAGACACTGCATCCAATTAATATTCATTGAATGAACAAAATGATCACTAGTTTGGGTTGTATATATGACAATTGTAGGAATCAATTAAATTCAATTAAAAAAACATTGATGGCGCAGCTAGGTGGTGCAGTGAATAGAGCTCTAGCCTTGGAGTCAGGAGGACCTGAGTTCAAATCCAGCCTCAGACACTTAACACTTACTGGCTGTGTGACTCCGGGCAAGTCACTTAACCCCGATCACCTCACCAAAAAAGCACACACACACAAAAAACATTGATGAAGTGCTAGGCATTGAGAATATAAGGATAGATAAAGCTTGGTTAATGTGGAGATTTGTTTTGCTTGACTCTATTCGTAATGGGTTTTGATTTTCTTATCTTCTCAATGGGTGGGGGAGGGTAAGGGAGAGGGAGAGAATCTGGAACTGAAAATAAAATTAATTAAAAAAAAGAAAAAATATAAAGCATGGAAATTGTTGTTAAGGTACTTACAATCTAACTGGAGTGAAAAACACATACAAAAATTACTATGATTCAAGGAAGAGTATAGCAAATGCAAAGCAATGGGCCAGGCAACTAATAAGAGGAATTTGAGGAAGGAGGAATTTGCAGATCAAAAAATGAATCATAAAAGAGGACCCCAGACAGGCCTTTAGTCTGGGGAGGAACTTTAATGGGGAGAGATGGTGATGTACGGTGGAGGAATCCATTCTATGCACAGTGGATAGTTGGTTAGTTGGTTGTTGTCCTTTGTTCTCAAAGAGGACCAAAATGACATTATTACTTTGGGCAAGGTACAAGTGTATCCGACTATGGCTGCTCAGACCAATACAAACGTGGAAGGTTCTACCACAGTTGGGCACAAAATAGTCATATGAACGTTTGAAGTTGTCAGCTGGAAAAACTGGCCTCTATCCTGTGAGTGGCTGGAATGGAACAGAGCAGGCTAGAGACAGGAGAGTCAGAAATCAAAGAGAAGTTTAATTTCAAAGTGAGAGAAATGGCTTGCAAGCAAGGACACATGTGCCAGAGCCCCACTCCTAGTAGGAGGAAACCTGAGGCAGTGTGGGGAGATCTCAGTGCTTATACCTATGGCTACACAGTGAGCTGCATCCCCGACAATGAGGGGTAACGGCAACAATAAGCCAAGTTTGATGCATAGCAAGACTTCACGATCAGAACATGGGTACTTATCTGATGCTTGACCAAGCTCAGAGAACACCTGGTGCTGGTCAAAGCAACCCAATAATCATACAAAACAGTTCTGGGATTTTGCTGTGCCTATGATCATCCAGAGAGTGAGCCCAAAGGATTATTGTTATGCCAAGCTCAGGGCATAGCTTGTTTGCTGGGCCTTAGCTTTGGAAAACAGTGTATCTCCTAATATCTTGACACAGTGGAGATGTCTCAAAATTTGCGCATATCACATTTCCTTTGAGCTACTGCAATTCTGCTTATTTGCTCAGCATCTTCTTTGATACAGGCACACCATGCTGGGGGTTCTGTGTCAGTCTCCCATGTCTTATAATAAATTCCAGAGTTCTTCAGAGACACCTTGGGAGTGTCCTTGTATTGCTTCTTCTGACCTCCATATGAGCACTTGCCTCATGTAAGTTCTTTGTAAAATAGTCTTTTAGGCAAATACATGTTTGGCATTCAAACAACATGGCCAGCTCATCAGAGTTGTGGTGTATGGAATAGTTTGAGTGCTTAACAGTTCAGCTTCAGAAAGGACCTCAGTGTCCAGTACCTTATTTTGCCAGGTGATCTTTGGAGTCTTCCAAAAATAATTCAAATGGAAACAATTCCATTTCCTGGCATGACACTGGTAGACTGTCCAGGTTTCACAGACATACAACAAGAAGGTCAGCCCAACAGCTCTGAAGACCTTCAGTTTGGTAGGCAATCTAATACCTCTCAAACACTTTCCTTCAGAGCCTCCCAAACACTGAACTAGCTCTGGCAAAATGTGTGTCACCCTTATCATCTATGTGAACATCTCTGGAAAGTATACTGCCAGGGTAAGTCAACTTATCCCCAGCATTCAAAATTCCTCCATTTGCTGTAACCAATGGTTCCATGTGTGGAAGGTGTGGCACTGGCTAGTGGAGAACCTCTGTTTTTTTGGTGTTAATTGTTAGGCCAAAATTAGTACAAGCAGCGAAGAAACAATCTATACTTTATTGCATCTCAGCTTCAGAGACTGTATTGAGTACACAACCAATCATCTGCAAATGAAAAGTTTTGTACTAATTCTCTCTCTACTTTAGTCTTGAAATGGCAATACAGTATGGGTGATGTCTTTTGGCTCTCTAATAAATAGGATTTAAGTGAGGCAGCATTGGGTGAAGTGGTTGACCTCACTCTGTCTTCCAGAGTCATTGAAATCCGGTGGCAAGACAAAAGTCAAGATGACTGGCAGTGGCACAGGATGCAGTGGATGACTTTGGCATCTTCAATGTCTAACCAAGCTCTAAGAGCTCCACAGCACCTACTTCAGTTGCCTTCACGGTCATTGGAACAAATTGTTCTCATCTGCCCGTTCCACTAGAGGAAATTGTCACATGCCTAGGGTAGACACCCCCCCCCCACCTAACTTGCCAACGTATTTGAAACACCCTGGTTAACTTCACCCTAGTTTAGCCTATCTGCTGAAATGGTTTAGTGGGATATGGCCACTGTATTTGCTACAGCTTCTTGGAGCCACAGTTGAGAGTTGAGTGAATCAAGTGGACATCAAAGGTGGAAAGCAGCCCTGAAAAGGGCTTGATAGTGCTTACACAGAGGTACTAGTATTCCCTGAACACCCCATGCCTTGCATGGTAGATAGTATGAGAAAGGCAAAGAGACGGGAGAAGGCAAGGACTAGAAATCACAGACAAGTTAGAGTCCAGCTCCTCACATCTGTGACTTTAGGGGCTTCCATTAGCCATTCCAAAATTTGTACTTTTCTCTCACAACCACTTCTTTCAAAGTCTTCTGACCATCTCCAGTCTTCATTCACCTAGACAAGTACACAGCATCAAAGCTTAGCATTCTATCAACCAAGCAGAACTCACATCCCTTACATATACATAGCATGATCACAGGATTATCTTTCTGGGCATTGCCCTGTCTTAGTAGAAGGAAGTATTACACCGGGATCAGTAATTCATAACTCATTCAGTTGACAATGGGAAGCCAATGAAAGTTTTTGAGTAAAGGAGTGTTGGGATTAACGTTGTGTTAGGAATGTTGCCCAGGAAATGGCAATGGCATTTGTTTATAAGAATTCTGAGACTTTGGTCATTAGTTCTATAGAGATACAGATCTAGGTGGAGATGATGATATCGTAAAGATAGCTGAGGAGATCACTGAGCCTCTGGAGAATGTATCACCAGCTTGTGCCAGGGTGTGTTCTCCAAAATGACCACTTGTCTATTAAGATATAATCAATTTTATTTCTAGTGATACAGTTCTCTGCTAACCATGTGTGGCCCCTACCAACTCTCCTGGAAGAAAGTAGTCATTCTATACTGATTGCTACCTTTCACTATTTAATATCAAACCATATTTTCCAATATGTTTTGTACTCCTTCCCCATTCTCATTTACACATTGAAATCCATAAGCAATAATAATGATAATAACAATATTCAGTTAGATAACAATAGTTAGCTAGATGAATTGGCAGCTACTAGTGAAGACAACAAACTTTGGGTCAGGCTGACCACTTCATCTAATGCTGCCTCACTTAAATCCAATTTGAAGCATCTGGAGATGAAAGCTATTTCAGTAATCAGTAGAAACCTGAAGGACTTAAGGCAAGAAGTATGTAGCACTTCAGCCTCATCTGGATCAGATCCTGTTAATTGTGGATCAGGTAGCAGCTTTAGAGAAGACAGCCTACAAGTCAGAACCATATTTGAGGAAACTAGAAGCAAAGTATAAGAAGCTACAGAAATGATGGATGAATTAATTAACAACATTTAGCACCAAGATTTTTTTCACCTATGAGG
>NW_020954590.1:35800020-35800548 GCF_900497805.2 Vombatus ursinus | reverse complement strand
AAAGAGCTTATAATTTAATGGGGGAGATAGCAAGCAAACAAATATATACAAAACAAGCTATGTTCAGAATTAACAGGAGATAATTGACAGAAGGAAGCCACTGGAATTAAGAGGGGTTGGGAAAGGTGTCCTGTAGAAGGTGGCATTTTTATTGTTGCTGTTCAGTTGTTTCAGTTGTGTCCAACTCTTTGTGATCCTATCTGGGGTTTTCTTAGCAAAGATTTTGGAGTGATTTGCCATTTCTTTCTCCAGATCATTTTACAGATGTGGAAACTGAGGTAAACAGGGTCATATAGCTAGTAAGAGACCAGTTGAGACCAAATTTGCACTCAGGTCTTCCTAACTCCATGCTATTCACTGTACCACCTGGTACACCTAGTTAGGAGTTAAAGGAAGTCAGGAAACTTCTGCTTCTGGGAGCCAAGATGGCAGAGTAAAATGTCAATTATCTCCTGTTTATCCTGAATATAGCTTGTTTTGTATATATTTGTTTGCTTGCTATCTCCCCCATTAAATTATAAGCTCTTT
>NW_020954590.1:35798497-35800010 GCF_900497805.2 Vombatus ursinus | reverse complement strand
ATCCTAAAGAATGAGTGGGTCAAACAACAAATCATAGAAATAATCACTAACTTCATCCAAGAAAATGACAATAATAAGACAACATACCAAAACTTATGGGATGAAGTGAAAGCAGTCCTAAGGGGAAGTTTTATATCTCTAAATGCTTATATGAATAAAATAGAGAAAGAAGAGATCAATGAATTGGGCATGCAACTAAAAAAGCTAGAAAAAGAACAAATTGAAAATCTCCTATTAAATAACAAATTAGAAAGTTGGAAAAACAAAGGAGAGATGAATAAAATTGAAATTAAGAAACTATCAAACTAATAAATAAAACTAAGAGCTGGTTTTATGGGGAAAAAAAGACAATAAAATAGATAAACCTTTGGTTACTTTGATTTTAAAAAAAGAAGAAAACCAAATTACCAGCACCAAAAATGAAAAGGGTTAATTCACCACCAATGAAGAGGAAATCAAAATGATAATTAGGAGCTATTTTGCCCAACTGCATGCCAATAAATTTGACAGTCTTAGTGAGATGGATGAATATTTATAAAAATATAAATTGCCCAGATTAATGGAAGAGGAAATAAAATACTTAAATAATGCCATTTCAGAAAAAGAAATTGAACAAGCCATCAATTTACTCCCTAAGAAAAACTCTCCAGAGCCAGATGGATTTACAAGTAAATTCTATCAAACTTTTAAAGAACAACTAATTCTAATACTATATAAACTATTTGGGAAAATAGGTGAAGAAGTCCTACCAAATTCCTTTTATTATACAAATATGGCGCTGACATGTAAACCAGGCAGAGCCAAAACTGAGAAAGAAAATTACAGACCAATTTCCCTAAAGAATATAGATGCAAAATTTTAAATAAAATATTAGCAAAGAGACTATAACAACTTATCTCAAGGATAATACACTAAGACCAGGTAGGATTTACATGAGGAATGCAGGGCTGGTTCAATATTAGGAAAACTATCACCATAATTGACCATATCAACAACAAAACTAACAGAAATCATATGATTATCTTAATAGATGCAGAAAAAGCATTTGACAAAATACAACATCCATTCCTATTAAAACACTAGAGAGCATAGAAATAAATGAAGTCTTCCTTAAAATGATAGATATCAAAAACCATCAGCAAGCATTATATGCAATGTGGATAAGCTAGAAGCATTTCCAATAACAGGTGCAGTGAAATAAGGCTGTCCATTATCACTACTGTTATTCAACATTGTGTTAGAAATGTTAGCTTTAGCAATTAGAGAAGAAAAAGAAATTGAAGGAATTAGAATTGGCAAAGAAGAAACAAAGCTATCACTCTTTGCAGATGATATGATGGTATATTTAGAGAATCCTAGAGAATTGAGTAAAAAATTACTTGAAATAATAAACAAATTTAGCAAAGTTGCAAGATATAAAATAAACCCACACAAATCATCGGCACTTCTATATGTTACTAACAAAGCCCAACAACAGGAGATAGAAAGAGAAATTCCATTTAAACTTGCAGTA
>NW_020954590.1:35798257-35798370 GCF_900497805.2 Vombatus ursinus | reverse complement strand
AATTATTTTATAGAGCTAGAAAAAACAATAACAAAATTCATCTGGAAGAACAAAAAGTCCATAGGAACTAATGAAAAGAAATGCAAGGGAAGGTGGCCTGGTTATACCAGATC
>NW_020954590.1:35759069-35798160 GCF_900497805.2 Vombatus ursinus | reverse complement strand
AGAAATCACTATTTAGCAAAAATTGCTGGGAAAACTGGAAAAATGTATGGCAGAAACTGGGTGTAGACCAACATCTTACACCCTATACCAAGATAAAGTTAAAATAATGAACTTTGATTACCACTGTTCCATGCATGAATGAACCATCATACTTTAGAAAAGAAGAAATAGCTCCAATGTGGGGTTGTTATAACAAACAAAAATAAAGCCAGAGGGCTTTATTTTAGCAGTGCAGAAATTTTTTTTAAATGAGGACAGATCCTATTTACTGTGGTTAAGAACAAAGCAAAATAGGGGGTAACCAGGTGGTGCAATTGATAGAGCACCAGCCCTGGAGTCAGGAGGACCTAAGTTCAAATCTGGCCTCAGACACTTACTAGCTGTGTGACCCTGGGCAGGTCATTTAATACCGATTGCCTACAAAAAAGAAAAAGAACAAATTAAAGAAATACGTTCTTATTTAGGGTACACTTTGTGAGCTGAAGAAATAATGTCAGCATTTTTTGACAACAGGTGTAGCTCATGAGAGTTCTTCAAAGCTTCTGTACCTTTGGAAAAGGTTCCTCACCCTTGGAAAAATGGATCTTCAAAACAAATTCAGAGATTGCTATCCAGTACATTTCTACTGTGAATAATCTGTATGGGTGCCAGTTACCAGAAAAAAAAAATGCTACCTCAGTCACTTTGGAATTAGGGAAAGGCAGTGCTTGTGGTAAGTGGATACCTCTAATATACATACACACTAGTCATTCAGTCAACTGGTATTTATTAGGCAACTACTATATGCCAGTCACAATAATAGAAAACAATTGAGGTTTATAAACACACTTGTCAAAATAGGTTGTATGATTTGATTTTGAACTAAAACCAAGCATAAAGTGAAGAGATGTGCATGTCTCAAAAAGTTCCAACCCAAATTCTTCTTCCCTTGATCTTATTTAAAAATGTCTCTATTACTCCCTTCTTTCACATGCTACCAAGACAAATCCTTTTAGCAATAAGCAAAACAAATCAGTAGCCAGGTTGAGTTGATGTGATATCTTGGACACTTGAACTTCAGCTGATTTCATATCTTATTGAGTTATTATGTAGGTATTGATTATGGGCCCTAAAATAACATGCTTTCCTCATCTCCCTTAGTTTCCAAGATAATTTCAAAATTTTTAAAACTGTCTACTGAAATTTTTCCTAGGTTGTTTCTTTTTTTTCCTCTAGTCAAAAAAGTGCTGGGGAGATGGGGCATTGTGGAGGTGGAATATTACTAGACTATCCAAGCATAGTGTCAGTCTTAGTTAATTTATTAGGTAGTTTTGCTGAACTGCTTTTTTCCCCCTCTCTTATTTTTTTCTTTATTTCAAGAGATGGTTGTCTGAAGAGGTTCAGGGAAAGAATCTATTTGTAAATAAAGGTAATGTAAAAATAAAGTGTATAAATTTTAAAGTGCTAGACAAAGTTTCAATTATTCTCTTCTCAGAAGTAATCTCATAATATGTAACATAAAATCTGTATTTCCATTTCTTTGCTGTCTATAAAAATAAGCATGTACATAAAAAGAAATGACTGTAGTCACATAGCAAAAATATGCTTTTTGGCAGTCCTGTGAGTTTATACCTGTGGATTATAACAGCAAAAAATAATCCCTGGTTGTGTTCAGTACGAACTGGCCAAATGCATTTGCAAAATATCATTGAAGGGAAACAAAACTGTTATGTTATTTGATTGGTGTATACTGCCACTAGTAAGGGGGGGGGAGGAAGTTCTACAGATAATAAACAAATGAATAAAAAGTCCCCAGTGGATATGAGACAGATTTGACAGAGTATTTTACTCCCCCCCCCAAAAAAAACCTAATGCAAATCTGTTCTTTTGTTTAATTTTTTGAATCATGGGTTGAAATGTCAGTGATATTAATGGAGACTTTTACTGAGCTAGAACCTAAGAACATAGCTCATTATTATATTATTTATAATTTATATGTAGTCCCATTTGCCTAGTTTCAAAATTACAGGATGGGTTCCCTGGAGGATGGCTATCTCAAGATCAAAGTGCTCTATGGGACTATACCTGTAAACTATAGGTCATGAGCCCCTACCAATGTATTTACTTTTAGGAGTCAGTCAGAGGACACAACTCAAAGCAAAGGCATTTACTGAAATGACAGTGAGAAAAGTAGCAACTAAATATCTTCCCCATAAACCTGAGGCACATTCTCCCACAAATATACTCAACAGCAGTTAGGATGGATACATATAAAGGGGTAGAGAAACTGTAGGTAGAGGAAGAGAAGCATACATGAAGGGATCATGTATAACTGAGGCTTATACAAAGAAGGGTAATTCCTTTAATAGTGTTTCTATTGACTGTGGTCTTGAAGGCACCACTAGACCCGGCTCCCCTGGTCATTGTTGGGCATTGCTGGACATTGCTTAGTTGTAGTATTTACCAATTCCATCTTTGGCTGAGCTGAAATCCCTGGTACATTTGTGCCCTAAGTGAGACACTGCATAAGAAATATGTGGAATTTCTTCTTTCTTCTCTAAGGAGCACGATATGTTTCCTGCCTTCAAAGAATTTACAATCTAGTTGGAGACATTGCATTACTGTGTTTTATAGGGCATGAAGAAGCAGACATGTCCTAAGCTGGAGTCCTTAACCTGGGGTTCATGGACCAATGGATAAATTTCAGAGTGTGTGTGAACTTGAAGGGAAAAAAATACATCTTTATTTTAATTAATATTCTTTTGTAATGTTATATCTTTATTTTATGCATTTAAAAACATCTTTAGAAGGGATCCATGGGTTTCATCAGATTTTCAAAAGGATCCATCACACACAAACACACACACACACAAAGGGTTGGGGATCATGAAGGCTACAACCAAGAAATGCCCAGCAAAGACTAGTGGAACAAGTAAAAGGACTGCCTCATTCTCTGATAGTGGAACAAAGGAGTAAAGGATGGGTGAAAACAGTGAAGTTTTGGGAAATGGAGAAGGGTAAATGGAACTTATATTAGATAGCCCAAATCTTCTCAGGAAACTGAAGCCAAGACCACTGAGGTTGAACTCAGGTCCTCCTGACTCCAAGGCCAGAGCTCTATGCACTGAGCCACCTAAGAGTACTAAGCAAAGACCAACAATTTTGTTACTGACAGATATGCATTTTGTTGTTGAGTTGTTTCAGTTGTGTCCTACTCTTTGTAAACCCCATTTGGGTTTTTCTTTTTTGTTTTTCAAAGATATTGGAATAATTTGCTATTTCCTTCTGTATCCCATTTTACAGGTGAGGAAACTGAGGCAAATAGGGTTAAATGATTTGCCCAGGGTCACACAGGAGGAAGTGTCTGAGGCTGGATTTGAATTCACGAAGATGAGTTTTCCTAACTCCAGGCCAAGCACAAATTGACAATCAGGCATCAGGAAGGAATTACAAGGAATTTTTGGGCCAGGGACTCAGAGGGATCACTGTAGAAGGTAATCAAAAGCACTGACAATCCTAGCGTAAGGGCTTCTGCTTTTGTTGCTTACTTAAACTTATGTAGGGTTTATGTTAAGATCTAGGGCAATGATGTGGACAAAAAAGAAATTAACTTTATTTTTCAAGGGAGAGACTTACCAGCAAAACTCCAGCAGATGGTAGCAAAGAGTTGCAAATGGACACTGAATAACAGGCTGGCTGAGGGGTAGCAGATAGCAACTTGGTGATTCCCACAGTTAGAGACCAACACTTAGCAGAGATGATATAACAGGCAGCAGAGAGTGGAGATGCAGTATTCCGAGGAGATAGAAGCACACTAACATTATAAAAGCATATCTAAGGTTCTACAGCATGAGGGGTTTGAGTTGCCCTGGCCTCACGTGTCCTAATATCATCATCATCATCATCATCATCATCATCATCATCATCAACATCATCATCATTCTCCCTCTCTCTCTCTCTCTCTCTCTCTCTCTCTCTCTCTCTCTCTCTCTCTCTCTCTCTCTCTCTCTCTCTCTCTCTCTCTCTCGCCCTTTCCCCCTCTCTCCCCCCACCCCATGTATATTCTCTGGTCACATATGTTCTTTGGGTTTGTGCACTCTGCCGGGGTTGATGTAGTAACTTGTGGAAAAGAAAGGTCTTTTCTTACCACTTTATTTGCTTTGCTGTTTGATTAAAAGTCTTTTTTCTTTGAAGTAATATGACTTTTCTGTTTGGCTTAAGCATATTATTGGGGTCGTGTGAGTCATGGTCTTGAATGAGAGCTGACCCACTAAGTGCCTCATACCTGGGGTAGTTTTCTGGGTATCATGTGTAAGCTCCTCCCCTCCACCCCAATCTTAACAGTGATTTACCCAAAATCACACAGATAGGAAGTGGTCGAGCTTATATTTAAACCCAGGTCTCCCACAAGAGGAAAAGGATAAAACTTTGAACGTTCATTTCTCATACTTCAGAAATAGAGAAATGAGGAGGTGTCATAACTCAGGGTCTTCTCCGATTATTGAGGGTCTGTATCAGTTAATTCCGTGCTTGAACAAAGATATACCGCAATGAGGGTAGTACCCAGGAAAATAGGTGAGACCAAATGAGATTTAGGGATTCCCTTTATTTGAATTAGATTTACAAATCCACACTGTTAAGCAACACACAGAAGGTAAGCCACAGCAATGACCACGAAGGAGGGCAGTGAGGAGGAGCTTGCTGGTTCACTTTTGTAATAGGGCTTCTGATGGTGATTTTCCCTGAGTGTCACCTTTCCATTACCAAGTAGTGCAATATCACCCCGCCCCTACGAGTCCCCCTGCCCTCATCCTAAATTCACCTCCGCTGCCTCCTTCGCACAACCGGTTGCTCTCTTTGCATTCCTTAAAGGGACACTGCTTCGACATTCATATTTTTAACCTTGGTTCTGACACTTGCATTAAGGAAAGCATCCTCGGGAAGGCTGGAGGCGGGAGAAGGCGGGGGAGGTGGAGGTGGGGGGGGGTGTCAGCCCGGGTCACGTGAGAGGAAAAAGAGAAGAAGAGAGTGAGATTGGGAGCCCAAACTCGCCTCTGCTCCTGGGATGGCGGCCGCGGGGGCCAGACCGAGAGTAGGATGCCTCCCTCGGGCCCCTAAAATACCCAGGGACGCTCAGAAACGGTGCGCATGACGCAGATGCCACGACGGCCCCTTGGGCCCTCGGATCCGAGTGAGTGACAAGTGCTCCAGTGCCCAGTTGCGGGAGAGTGGCGTGCAGGAGAGTAGGGCAGCCTCCCACAGTTCGGCGGGTCGTGGACCGAGAGGTGCCCCTCCGGGCTCCGAAGCTGCTGCCCCTGCGCAGAGGCTGAGGAGCGCCTCTGGCCCCTGGAGCTGCCGCAGGGGAAAGATGAAGATCTGGAGCTCTGAGCACGTGTTTGGGTAAAGAGGGAGCCCTGGCTTGTGGAGGGGGGTGGGGTGCAGAGAGTGGCCAAGTTGGGGCCCGGGGAAGTTGGATCTCAAGAGATTCGGGAACCCGCGCCCGCCCGCCGTGAGTATCTGCGTGTGCGCTCAGCCGGCGTTTGCCCAGGGCTTTAGTGCTCCCTTCCCCCGAAAAAAATTAAGTATTAGTGAGCTGTCTCATGCCCTATGAGGGCATGCATTTCTCCCCGTTGCCGACCACATTAAGGATCTTGCATGTGATGTGCCTATAGTCAGAGCAGCTGCTTGGCAGTTAATTTTGAACGTTTGTCTTTTCGGGAGGGACAAGGCTTGGGGAAGAGGGGCTAGTGTTTTATTAATACTCCAAAAAGCAAATCCAGGGAATGAGAGGCCTAGTTCCCTCTTCATTTCAGTCCCATGATTGCAGCTTATTTGAAAATGATCTGGGGAAGACTTGGTTTAAGTAGGGCAGAATCCCAGATCTGACTTTCTTCAGAAAACGCTTGCCCACAACTTCAGTACCAAGGTCAAAGGATCTGTCAAGTAGTTCGTACTCCCCACTCCCTATCTGGGAAATGAATCAGATGAACCCACCCTTTACAGACGCAATAAATAAGCAAGGAAGCCAGTATTCATGATGCTAGATCATAATTCCTTATTACAATTTAGTGTTTCAGGTGATTTGGAAGGAAGAACAGTAATAATAATAATATTTATATAGTACCTACTATGAGCCAGACATTTTGTTAAGAACTTTGCAAATATTATCTTGATTTGATCCTCAAGGAGTAGAGAAATGGAGCAGGGGGTAGGAATGAAGATAGGAGAAGGAATGGTAAACTAGAAGAATGAAAGGAGGAAAAGAGGAAAGAAGATGTATCAGAAGATATGATAATTTGCCTTTGGAAATCAAATCTCACCAGTCATGAAACCTGAATACTGTGTTATGGTATTTCCTTAAAAGAGTAAGAATGTATAAATTGTCTGTTAAAGTTATGAGAAGCAATCCCATTTGTGATAGAAAGTGTATGAACTGGACCTCAGCAATAACATTCTTCTCAAAAAAGCTTTTGTTAAAAAATAAAACAAATGATTCTCTTTATAGCTTTTCTGCTTTACAGACTATTATAGTTACACTTAAATCATTTAAAAATCTAGGAAGTAATTCAATTTATGAAATATTTTCTAATCTATCACCTCTTACTTTGCTGAGAAAATTGAGACCACATATAGTGAGCTCCTTTTTCTTCTCTTCTTTTTATCTCAAAACCCCTTGACTTCATCCTACATTCTCTTTTCCTTTCTCCTAGTCTCTGATAATGAAGTGATTCTTGCCAGGGCCACCCCTTCATGTACCCTTGATATAATTTCTTTCTGTCTTCTCAAGCATATTTCCCCTTCAGCTGTTTCTTGACCCTGTATTAAATCTCTCCCTGTCTAGAGGATTCTTTTCCCCTATGACTATGACTCCCTCATCCTTTAAAAAAAAAACAAAACCTTCACCAGTCCATATCACCCACCTAAACTGTTATCCTATATCCCTCCTCTCTTTATCAGCAAATCCTATAAAGACCTACACTTCCTCGGCTCTCAGTAGACCATTTGAACCCTGGCTTCTGACCTAAATAATTCATAATTCAACTAAAATTGGGCTCTTCTAAAATTACCAGTGTTCTCTTGATTATCAAATCTGAAGCTCGTTTCTCAGTCTGTATTCTTTTGTTTTCTTTTATCTCATTACTACATAAAACTGTTGACCACACTGTTCTATGTTTTCATGACACTACTCTCTTCTGGTTCTCCTCCTACCTATCGGATCACTGTTAAATGTTCTGTTTCCTTTGCTGGATCATTATCCACACCATGCCCCTTATCTGTGGGTATTCCCCAAGGTTCTCTGCCTTGGACCCTTTTCTACTTCTATGCTCTTGGTGATCTCATCAGCTCCCATGAGTTCAACCATTATTTCTATGCACATGATTTCCAGATTTGCATATCTACCCCTACTCTCTACCTGTACCTAAAATCCCCCATCACCAACTATCTGTTGGATATTTTGAACTGAATATCCCATAAGATATCTCAAACTCAATATTACCTAAACAGAACTCATTATGCCCCCTCCACCCACCCCAAACACACAATCACACATATCATTCTTGTAGTCACTCAGATTTGCAACCTATGTGTTATCCTGAGCTCCTCACTCTCCTTCACCTCATGTATACAATTGGCTGCCAAATCTTATTTCCACCCTCTTACCTTTCCAATATTCTTACATCATGTACCAACTCCCACATACCCTGTGATCCAGTGACACTGGTCTTCTTACTGTTCCCTGAACAAGATACTCCATCTCCCAACTTTAGGCATTTCCACTGGCTGTTTTTCTCTTTCCTTCATGCCTGGAATGTTCTCGCTCATTTCTGCTTCCTAGATTCCCCGAATTCCTTCAATTCCCAGCTAAAATCCTGTAGTCTGTAAGAAGCCTCTCCCAATCATCTTAATTCTGAAGCCTTCCTTTTAAATTTTGTTCTGTGTGTATCTTATTAGTACCTAGTTATTTGCATGTTGTCTCCCCCATTAGATTGTTAGGTCCTTGAGAGCAGAGAGGTTTTTTCCCTTGCCTTTCTTTGTGTCTTTAACAAGGTGCTAACATAGTTGACATAGTAGACACTTAAATGTTTATTAATTGACTGTTTTAGGTTTCTCCCTACCCCAATCCATCCTCCATACATATTTTATATGTTTAAAAACATACACACATGTATGTATATATGGAAAATCTACATGTTATTCTTGTATACACATATATGTATGTATACACACATACACCCACATGTGTATTGCTTCCATTATTAGAATGAAAGTTCCTGGAAGGCACGGATTGTTTTGTTTTTTCTTTATAGTCTTTGTATTTCTTGTTATGTAAGCATAGTAAGTGCTGAATAAATGATTAGTGACTTCACCAGGTCCCTATATTTAATTATTATCACTATGCAGATGACACATAGATTTGTATCTCCATCTCCAATCTCTTTCTTGAGTTCCAGTCTTGCATGACCGACAGCCTGTTGGACATCTTACACTGGATATATCCTATAGGCATCTCAAATTCAACATGACTAAAACAGTACTGGCTATCTTTCCTCCTCAAATCTACCCTTCTGCCAAATTTTCCTGCTGTTATCAAGGGTACCATCATTCTTCCAGTCCCCTGTGTTAGTTATCTTGACATTATTCCAGACTCTTCACTCTCCCTCACCCTGTATATGCAGCCGTTTGCCAGATCTTGTCAGTTACTTCCACATCTCTCAGTATCAACACCTTTTCTCTACTCACAAATGCACCCACAGTTCAGGCCCTCATCACCTCTTGCCTAGACTATGCCAGTGACTTCTCAGCTTCTAGTCTCTCCCCGCTCTCATCCTTCTTCACACAGGTACCAAAGTGGTTTTTCTTAAGCAAAGATCTGACCAGTTCACTCCTCTACTCAGTAATTTCCAGTGGTTCCCTGTTGCCTGTTGGATAAAATATAAACCCCTTTGGGGGCATTTTAAGGTCTTCATAATCTATACATTGTTTGCCTTCCCAAGCTCTGTAGTCCAGCCAAACTGGCCTTCTTTCTGTTCCTCTCACATCGCGTTCCAACCCATTTCCATCCATTATGTCTTTGCATAGAGTCTTCCTCATACCTGGAATACTCATCTCCATCTCAAGAATCCCTCACTTCCTTCAAGAGGCAGTTTAAGCACCATCCTCTTATGAAGCCTTTCCTGATCCCTGCAACTGCCAGTACCCTCTTCCCTAACTACCTTATAATTAATTACTTTGTATTTTGTATCCCCAGCACTAAGCAGTGCCCAACACATAGTAGGTGTTTAATAAATGCTTATTTATTAACTGGCTTGTATTTATTTTGTGTTTCTTCTGTATACATAGATAAAAATGTGTGTATATGCATGTATAATATGTACATATATGTACATATCACTTTCTATGTCTACCTATGGAATGTAGGCTATTCAAGATTAAGAATTTTCTCTTTTTTTTGGTCTTTATATCCTCAGTAGCTAGCACAGTTCCTGACATAAAACCACTGAGTTTGATTGAGTGATTGATTGAGTTTAATTTTAGTTTAGTATGGATTTTGCTACACATCATGGAAGTATCTTAAATATTTGTCACAGGTATAAGTGATTTGTTAGTTATAAACAAAGTTACTATTGATGATTTCGAAAATTGTTTCAGCTGACTGTCTTGTCATTGAGTTCGGCTTTAGAACAAAAGCTAAATGGAGTTTGACAGGTATGCACTCAGCTGCGTATTAAGAACTATCATTTATGTTCTGTTCTATAAGACTGTTTTATGAATGACATAATGCTGTCCAGCATCATTTTCTATATGACAGTAAAAACTAAAAGTACAACTTTCTGGTTGTGTTCATGGGAGATATTTTGGTCTACTAACAGTCCTCAGTTTTCTCTCTCTAAGATTATAGGTATTTCTTTGTTCTAGTTTTTCTGGAATTTTTCTCTTCATGTTTTTGTTAGATTATTATAAAGACATTTGACTGGTACTTGATAAGCTTACTCTGAAGGAAAAGAGAAAAAAAGATTAGATTTAAAGAAATTGGATATGGTCAGGTGTCCTTGTTGGCATTCATATTCATGTGAAAAGCCCATGGGACCTGGAAATCATATCCAAGTATAACCTGAAAAGTAAGTCTTGATAAAAATCGAGAACCTTTTAGAAAAGCTAACTGACAAGAGCAGTCATCTCACCATGTTTTGAGATGGTTAAGCATTTTTTAAATGGCAGACTTTCCTTGCTAATTTCATCCTGTAAACATTATAATTCAAATCGTACCAATGAAGATTATAACCTGCATATGCTTTAGATAAATCCCAGGGACAAGGTACATAGAAGTTTGGTGATTTGAGAAGAGATACCAACCCCTTGTTCGTATCAGAAATAGGATCTGAACCTGGATCTTTCTGATTCTAAAGCCAACATTCTATCTACTTCATGATGACTTTATGGCAGGGGTATGCTGGTAAATATTGAACAATTGGCTCTTTGAAAAGCTACTTTAAAGTTTAATTTGCATTATTAACATTTCCTCCATCTCTTTCTTAAGTCTTTACAACCAACAAAACAATGAGTCAAGCCTTGATTTGTAGAGTTTACCAATTTCTGTGATATAAATGCTCACACCAAAATTTTAACAATCTTGCCAGTTCATAATTGTTGACTGTGGCACACCCCTAGAGCCTGCCTTTCAAAAATAAGACTCATCATTCACGTAGGACCATAGCGGTAACATAAAGAAGTAACATTAGGCAGCGTGGTGTTGTGAATACCACATTAGAGTCAGAATCCCTGAGATCCAGGCTCTGTCACTCAGAAGTCTTGGGCAAGTCACTTTACTTTCTTCATCTGTAAAACCAGAACAAGGGAGTTGGATTAGATTATCACTAAGGTAGTAGCTAGCATTTATAAAGCACTTTGTTAAGTGCTTTACAAATATTAATTCATTTTGTCCTCACAATAACCTTTATTGTTATTATTTGACAATTGAGGAAACTGAGACAGAGAGAGGTTAAGTGACTTGCCTAGGGTCACACAGCTAGTAAGTGTATAAAGTCAAATTTGAACTCAGTTCCTTGAGGTAAGGGACTGTTTCATTTTTGTCTTTATTTTCCAAGTGCTTGTCCCAGGGCATTAAACATAGTAAGTGCTTAATAGATGCTTGTTGACTGATTGACATGGGCAGACCTGCAAATTAGCAGTATCAATTTTGCAACTATGTAGAAGATGGGGAGGAAAGTTTTGAATTAAGGAGAAAAATTAAGCAGTCTCAGGAGTCCAGGACAGAGGTGATGAAGGCCTGCCTTAAGGTGATGTCTGTGTGAGTGGAGAGAAAGGTAGTGGATATGACATATATATTCCAATAAATGGGTTACCTCTGTGTTCCAACAACCTGCCACACAATGGACCAGGTCTAAATTTTCCTCTGATATCCCTCATGCCCTTATCCTGCCCTACCCTCCTTTCTAAAGGATTCTTGAGGAGAACAGTGAATTGTCAGTTATAGTTGCCATCCTAAGGGTAGAGAGATCAGGGCAAGGAAGATGTAGCAGTTTATGGAATGTATACATGAAATCGTTGTCGCTATTCTATGGAACTGAGTGGGAGACACCCATACCCAAATCTGAGGCAGTGGGACAGGTGAGAACTGTGCACATTGAGAACTGACTCTAGATTTCCACTGTGTGGGAATCTTGACAGGAAAGCTCTGTAAGGAGAGACCTTAGCTAAACAGGTCAAGGGCATGATTTATTTCAGGCTTCCCAGCTATGTAGAAAGAAGAAATCAGTTATACTAGGACACCTGATCTCTTGCCCTAGGGAAAAGGTCTCTGGCATCTTTTGGGTTCCCTCAGGAAAGCAGAGAGGTGACTCTTGGGGTAGAGACTGCAGACTATCTGGCCCACTGTATAGCCAACCTATAACAGATTTTTCTTTAGGGCTTGCTTTAAGCATAGTGTGATTCCTAGGGCAATGAGAGTAGCTGCCTTGCTCACCCCCAAATCTCTCAACCCTGCTTTTCTCTGAATGTCTAAAAATTCTCCGTCAAGAAACAAAGACTTTCATTATTTCATGAAGTTGGAAGAAAAATCTTGAATTGTATTTTTTTCTTTTCTTTTCTTTTTATATTTGTATTCTAGGACTAGCATAGTGCTTTCAACATAGTTAAGTGCTTAGCATCAAGGAATTCTTTTAGTCAAGGAATGGGAGTTCTTGGGAGAGGTATATCCATCATCGGAAGTCTGATGATTGTGAGTCAAAGACAGGAGGCCAAATTGAAAGCAAAGAGTATTTATTAGCATGCTAAGGAAGGCTGCTCGTGCTCAATAGCAGCTTCAACTTCAGGGTGCAGATTGAGTTTTTATAACTTTGCATGCCCATTTAGAATACACAGCCAATCAGTATTCTGAGTCAACTTAGGTTAAATAAGTAAAATATTTCACAGGGGTGGGAGGGGGGAGAAACGGGGATCATTTGAAATACAGTTGGCAGGATTTATTATAAAACATTCACTATTGAAAAGCAGGAGATAAAGGAAAATGACCAAATACTTTTACAATTGTGAAAGAAGTCCTTTTAGGCCAAACTCTTATCCAAGGACAACAAGTAGTTGTTACAACAATTGATGAAATCATCTGTTTTACAGTATCTTTGCATGATTTTATTTATCCTTCAGTAGGGGTTGGGATTTTTCTATTATTAAGACAGCAAGTGGTTGGGGGATTAGTCCATCAAAATGTTGCAAAATAATTGTGCCTCCTATTTTACCCTCTAGTAAATATTCCTTGCATAAGGCTAGAGAGTTTGTTCAGTCATTTAAATTATGTCTGACTCTTTGCAACCCTATTTGGGTTTTTCTTGGCAAAGATATTAGAATCTTCAGCTCATTTTACAGATGAGGCAACTGAGTCAAATAGGGTTAAGTGACTCATCCAGGGTCACCCAGCTGTTCTGAGGCCAGAGTTGAACTTATGAAGATGAGTCTTCCTGACTTGGGCCCAGTGCTGTATCTGCTGGTCACCTAATTTCCCCTGCAGAGAGGTAGGTTGAAGCAAATACAAAGTACAAAGTACATGGTTTTATAGTATCACAGATAAAAATCAGATCCTTCCCTGATTTGATTGGGAAAGGGGTTCCTATAAGGGAAGATAGTAAGGGTAACAGCTAGCTAAGGACAACAGAAGGGTATAAATGAAAAAGGCTACCCTTTAAATTTTTTCTCACTTCACAATTTTGCCTAGGGCTGATTCTGAATATTTTTAGATAAATAGAAACTATTCCCAAAGGCATTCATGGTCCAGCCACATTAAGAACTTCTGTAATAGTGAGATCATGGGATCATAGATTTTAACCTAGAAGAGACCTTAGAGTAGCCCCTTCAATTTACAAAGGATGAAACCTAGGCCAGGAAGATTAAGTGAGTTGAACATGGTAGCAAGTGACAGAGGATGTATTTGACTCCACTCCTCTGACTTCAAATCCAGTGCTCTTCCACAGTGCCATGCTGCCTTCTGATTCTCAGTCCTCTGCTTCAGCTAGTAGACAATCCTCATCAACTTTTTTTCTTCCAAAATTGTTTTCTTTAACTAAGAAATACAGACCAACCATGACCCATTGAATTTTAAACTTTTGGGCATTTCATACTGTTCCTGTTGTATTAAGTGTAGAGGTGCATCATTCCTCATTTCCTATATATGCCATTACACTGTAATCACCTATTTGCTTAATTTTTCCTTTCCCTGGGTCCTGTGTGCTGTGTATTAATGAATCCATCAGTCAGTATTTATTAAGTATCTCATGTGTGCTTGACACTGTGGGTACTATGCTCTGGGGATGCAAATATACTGAATAAAACAATCCCTACTTGCAGGTAGCTTAAGGATTCTTTTGCCTGTTACTTGATCCAATCCTGTTAATGAAATGTTTTGTTAAGAGGGGGAACTGGACACTGAACAGTTGATTTCTCCTCCTTGTATGTAATCCCTGGTGGCTGAACTGTTAATATATTGATGAGGTGTTAACACACTGTTATCCTCTTATTAAATGTGAACACCTTTTTTTTATTATTGAATTAGGATGGGTTAGGCCAAGCAGCCAAAAAGTGTTCATGAACCTAGAGGGCTTTAAATAGCTAAGCCTGAAGTAGGTCTACCAGTCAAATTTGTCCAAATGAAGCAGTTTTATGGAGTGTGAGTCTCCACCAGAGGGCTGTGGGGCTAGGGAGAGAGGATTTTTTTTTTTTTTGCATCAGAATTACTCCCTAGCAGGAGACACTGCTTCTGGGAGTGAGCATAGACACACATCCTCCAAGTAGATGCACACATAGAGAGGTAGTTTTTGGAGGAAGCAGATTCAAGGATTGTGATTCATGTCAGTAAAGAGAACCAACCAGGGCTTCAAAGAAGAGTTATACCTAGTAAATGGGAGCTGACCTTTGGAGAGGAACAGACCTTGGGAGCTTAACTGAGGGATCTGACCAGCAGAGATTCTGTGCTTTGAGAAGCTTCCTGAGGATTCTAGGTGGAGAAAGTAGACATTAAAGCAGTGTAGAACCATAGGTATGAGTGACTTTGACTGTGTGTGCTCCCCACACATATGCCTTTCTACTAGTATACTATAAATTTGTGAACACTCTTCCTATTGATACTGTGTGTATTTGTGGGAGAATGCACCCTGCTTTTAGGAGGAATTTTTTTTATAGCTGTTCTTCTTACAATGCCCTCTTAGTAAGTGCCTTTGCTTCGAGCAAATTTGTTTACCTGCTGACAAGAAAGAAGCACACTGGTGGGGGCTCATGAAATATAGTTTTAGAGTGGGTACTGTAGTAATTTTCAGAAATATTTTATATAGAAATTCAAGTTAAACAAAAGGTCGTGTTTGTTTCCCACTATAGTAGTAATCACTGACTGAACTTGATCACTGGAACTCCTTTATTTGTTAACACCCAAGGTACCAAGTCATTGACCAACCATAGTTGCCCACCGATCAGTTACCTAGCTGCCGAGCAACTGCCTGTGTGACCTACGTGATCCTCGAGGTTACACACCTAAAGGTGATCTAAATAAAAGTTACTATTCTAGTTGACCTAGTAGAGTCTCTATCCAGATCAAGCTCACGATGCTTAAAGTTTTGCCATACAGGCAGCAGCTTAGCCAGTCTGCAAAATGAGGAGACTGATCTAAATGGTTTCTGAGTTAGAAAGCTCTAGACCTATGACCCTGTCATTAAATAGGCGGCTGATTCAAACATCTGTTTTTCCTCTAGCTATGAAAATGCAACACAGATATGCATGATTTATCTATCAGTCAACAAACATGTATTAATAAAAGCTTATTTTTTTCAGGCACTGTGGATACAGACAGTAACTGTCCCTGTCTGTAAGCAGTTTATGTTCTACAAGGAGAGTAAATGTGTACATTTAAGTGTATATAACATATATGTGTATATATGTGTGTTTTTATTGTGTGTGTATATATACAGTGTGTGTGTATATATACAGTCATTTCAGTCACGTCCAACTCTCCATGACCCATTTGGGGTTTTCTTTGAAAAGACACTGGAGTGGTTTGCCATTTCCTTCTCCAGCTCATTTTACAGATGAGCAAACTAAGGCAAACATGATCAAGTGACTTCCCCAGGGTCACACAGCTAGTAAGTGTCTGAAGCTGGATTTGGACTCAGATCTTACTGACCTCAGGCCCAGCATTCTACCTTCCATGTCACCTATCAACAACAACAACATTTTTGAAAGGAGGCATTATCTGCTAGTGAAATCTGGATTTCAGAGACTCAGGATTTTTTTTTCTTGCTTTTTGGTGAGGCAGTCAGGTTTAAGTGACTTGCCCAGAGTCACACAACTAGTAAGTATCAAGTGTCTGAGACCAGATTTGAACTCAGGTCCTCCTGACTCTAAGGCCAGAACTCTGTCCACTGCACCACCTAGCTGCCCCAGAAACTCAGGATTCTAAGCGATACTGGAAAGAAGGTCAGTTTGGTTGGACCATAGAGTGTGTAAAGGAGAATAGTATATAAATCTAGAAAGATATGTTGGAGCCTGGTTGTGAAGAGGAGTATATATTTGATCCTTGAGATGACAGGAGCCACTGGAATTTGTTGAGTAGAGAAGATACATAGTGAGTCCTTTTATAGAAAAAATCTTTTTGGTGGCTATGTAGAGGATGAATTGGGGTGGGGAGAAACTTAAGGCAAGAAGATGGATTAGGAAGCTATTGCAGTTGTCAAAGTGAAAGGTGATAAAGGCTTGATCTAAGGTTGTAGCTATGGCAATAACATGATATACACAAGAGATATTGTGGAGATAGAAGCATGATTTGGCTGCTGATTGGCTATCTGAGGTGAGGGAGAGTGAGGATTCAGGATGACATTTAGGTTTTGAGCCTGGGTAACTGGAAGGAAAGGTGATAGTGCCCTTGACAGACACAGAAGTTAGGCAGAGGGTTGTTAGGGGAGTTAGGTTGATATACTGGTAACATATTAATATGAGTTCATAACTAGTTCATTGTGAACCATCACATTTATTTGAACCCATTTTGGGTGCTTTAAAATATGATTTCTAAAATGTTCTATCCTTGACCTTGTTTTATTTTTGGGGTTGCTAGCAGTTTTTATGCGTATACATTTGAAAACTGCTTACTGTGATTCAATAAAAAGTTCTTAATACAAGAAACACAAGCAAAATATATAAACCTAAATGAAGAAAGACATGATAGTGGTAACTTGAATAATGAGTAGATAAAGAAAAAATCATAGAAGTAGCTTTTATGTTATATCATATATTATATGAAAATGTTAACAATGGTAATATTCTTGAGATGCCACTAAATCATCCAAAGAAGAAAAATAACATCTCAGAAAACATAATGAATAGAGCAGAGGATTGAAAAATAGAAAAATCAATAAATGAATGAGTGCCTCTCCAAAAAACAAAAAAAATCCTGAAAATTAGATGAGAAGTAGGAAAACAAAAAGAATATGGATTAATAAAGCTAAAAATTTGTTCTATGCGAAGGCTAATAAAATCAATAAAGCCTTAGCTGTTCTGATGAAAAAGAAGAGGAAGGAAAACCCAATTATCATTTTAAAAAATTAACAAGGAACATTTACAATGGAGAAGAAAGAGAATTTTCAGAACCTACTATATTATTATATGTCAGCAAAACAGAAATGAAAAGAAATGGAGGATTTCCTATACGAATATTAAATACCCAAGTGAATAGAACAGGAAATAACAGTTCCTAAACAAGCTGATCTCAAAAAAAAAAAAAATTTAAATTCCTGTAAAGGAGCTTCCAAAGGGAGTTAGGGAGCAAGTGGAGACAACCTGATCCTGATGGATTTAGAGAAGGAGCCTAATAAGGAACTAAATACTGTATAAAAGAATATGTAATTAAATATAAAGGAATATGAAGGAATAGTTAATAAACTATGATACACAAATCATTCTCTCAAAAATTGAGAAAGAAGACACTCTAATGCCTGAACCAGGGACAGATAAAACAACAAAAGAAGAGAACTAAAGTCCAATACCACTAATGAAAATATTAATGAAAATGTTCTAAACGAAATCCTAACAAAAAGATTATAGTAATATATTTTTAGAATTATTTACTGTGACCAAATTAATTTATTCCAAGGTATAAGAATGGTTCAACATTAGGAAAGCAATTAACATAATCATATTAAAAACAAAAACATCCAAACTACATGATTATATCATTAGGCTTAGGGAAAAAAACCCAAAAACTTTTAGCAAAGTTCAACACTTATTTATGTTTAGGAAAAAAAACAACCTACAAACAAAAACCATAGAAGGGCCATTTTTATCTTAGTTTTGGAAGCAATTGAGATTAAATGACTTGCCCAGGGTCACACAGCTAATAAGTGTCTGAGGCAAAATTTGAACTCAGGTCTTCCTGACTCAAGGACCAGTGCTCTATCCACTGCACCAACTAGCTGCCACTAGAAGGACTATTTTTAATGTGATAAAAAGTATATATCTAAAATCCAGAGTTAGCATTATTCACATCAGGATCACAGAATCATACACAGGAACATAGATTTAGACTGAGAAGAGAATTTAGAGATTATCTAATCTAACTCCCTTATTTTTGAGGGAAATGAGGCCCATAAAAGTTAAGTGACTTTCTCAGTGACAGAGATGAAATTTGAACTCAGGCCTTGTGATGCCAAATCTAGCACCCTTTACATTGTATCATGCTGAGGAAATACTAGAAGACTCCCAAATAAATGGACAGATAAAGTAAGGAGGCCTCTTTTCTTGGCTGTTGATAGGTGTTAGAAATAATAAAACAATAAGAGAAGAGAAAGAAAAATTTAAAAAAACTATAAAAATAGGCAGAGACAAAAGTATTCCTATCTACTGATGATGTAATGGTTTACTTAAGAAAGCCTACATAACCAGCAAAGAAACTGATTGAGATAATTAATGGTTTTGGTAGGATATCAAATAGATCTATAAAATTAACAGCATTTCTATATAATGACTATACTGAAAACAGTGGGAAATTATGCAAAAAGGGGAGATTAAAATGTTCATACTCCTTTGACCCAGAAATCACACTGCTAGACATATGCCCCAAAACAAAATGTTCATTTTAGCACTTTTTTAGAAGCAAAGAATTGTAAAAAGTAGATGCCTGTCAACTAGGGCAACAACTAAACAGATTTTGCTTCATAAATGTAATATAGACTCTTACTATGCTATAAAAATGATGAATATGAAGAAATAAGAGAAGCATGAAAAAAATATGAACTAATATAGAGTGAAATAAGGAGACTCTAGGAAATGGTATAGGCAGTGGCTATAACAGAAGAGATGGAAAGAACTAAAAACAAAAACCCTGAAAGTGAACACTATGTCATTATAATGGCACTAGATAGATGGAATAGATGGAAAGAACTGAAAACAAAAACAAAAACCTGAAACTGAGCACTGTGTCATTATAATGGCACTACTTGGTCCCAGAGAAGAGTTGAGAACATATACTTCCCTCTTTTCATTGTATACGTGAGCACTATGGGTGTGGAACATTGCATGTATAGTCAGATTTGGTTGATATGTTGGTTTGTTTTGTTGAATTGCCTTTTTAGATCTTTGTTTTTTATTCCTTTTTATAAGAATGACTTAATTTGTATGGATGAAAGGGGTATTTGGAAATGTAGCAGATGTAAAAGCAAAAGATATCAATATCAATAAAGATATCAATAAAAATGAAAAGCAAATAAAACAAATGCTAACTCCCAAAGTTTATTGAAGAAATGATAGGCAGAGAGAACATCTTATTATTCATGGGATTTGCCAGCTAGATGGCACAGAGGAGAAAATGCTGGACCTGGAGTCAAAGAGACCTGAGTTCAAATTCAGCCTCACTTACTTACTAGCTGTGTGACCCTGGGCAAGTCACTTAACCAGTATGTCTCAGTTTTGCCATCTGTAAAGTGGTGATAATAATAGCACCTACCATCCAGTGTTGTTATGAAGATCAAATGAAATAATATTTGTAAAGTACTTTGCAAACCTTAGAGCTATTGTTATTTCTAAGCACACTCACATATAAACATATTTTCCAAAAATGCTGGTGTACCAATTCATTTGGGTTAATTGCATTTTTTTTCCCATAGCCACCCATGGGACACTGTCATCAAAGCTGCTATGAGAAAATACCCAAATCCAATGAACCCTTGTGTAGTAGGAGTGGATGTATTAGACAGGAGCCTTGATAACCGAGGCAGGTTACATAGCCATCGTCTTCTCAGTACTGAGTGGGGACTCCCAGCTCTCGTGAAAGCGGTAAGTTCTCACATGGAATTATTCTCTTTTTTTTAATAGCTTTCTTTGTCATTGTCCTTGTTTCAGAGCTGTAAGTTGTCTGTTAAACAGTTAAGAACGTTATATTATCTCGATATAAATCCTGCTCTCAAGTATTTGCTGCTTTTTGGATATTGACACATTGGCCTTCTCTCTGTGAGTTTCCATCATGCATTTTTCCAACACTCAAAGGTTTTTGTCTTTCAGGTCTTGGGAACCAATAGGACTTTGACATATATTAAAGAGCATTCTGTTGTAGATCCAGTAGGAAAGAGAATGGAGTTGTGTTCTACCAATGTAAGTTAATAAACTGAGTTTGGAAAGGATCTTAATTTTTTGTAGAATAAAGTTTATAATTTTATTTCCAAAACGCTCTCAAAGTTTTGACCTAAGAAGGTTTTTTCTTCTTAGTGAACAGACTAGAGATATTCATAAGTATTTTTACAGCTACTTTTTGTTATTTCACTTTTTAAAAACAGTGGCCTTATATATCTTCTGACCAAAAGCATGAGGAAAGTGCATGAGCTTGGCTTGCAGTTATTTATTTATTTCTGAAAAAGCAGAAAGAAAATGACTGTATCCCAACTTTTGGACCAAGCATGAAAAGTGCACATCTTTATAGGAGTATTGAATTTAAGAATACTATAGATAAAATTAGTAATTTTAGAGGATCTTATTAACCTTTATAGTCTGATAGTTCCAAGTATAGTAATTGTAGATTACAGAATCTCTGAATCTCAGAATTGGAAGGGGCCTCCAAAGCCATCTTGTCCAATCCATACATGAACAAGAATCTCCTTTACATTCCTGCCCTGTCTTTTGCTTGAAAGTTTCTAGTGAGGGTCAGGTAGGTGGCACAGTATTAGAGCACTGGCCCTGGAATCAGGAGGATCTGAGTTCAAATCTGGCCTCTAACACTCACTATCTGTGTGACTCTGGGCAAGTCACTTAACCCCAATTGCCTCACCAAAAAAAAAAAGTTTCTAGTGAGCGGGAACCCACTAATTCTCAAGAAAACCCATTTCACTTTAGGATAGCATTAATTGTTAAGAAGTCTCCTCATCTGTCAAACTAAATTTACTTCTCAGCCACTTCTAGTCTTTGCTCCTTTTTCTTCCTTCTGGGGTCAAACAGACCAAATCTAATCCCTCATTCAGAAAACAGTTCTTAAAGACAGCCCTCATGTCCCCCACCTAACTTTTTTTTCCCAATTAAATATTACCAGTTCTTTTTACCAGCTCCTCATGTAGTATAGTCTCAAGACCCTGCACCATCCTGGTCACTCTCCTTTAGATGATCTTTAATTATCAAGCACTGGACTTAGTAAAAGTTGGATTGAAGTCTTGTCTCTGACACTGATTGGCTGTATGACCATGGGCAAGTCAATTAACCTTTTTTGAGTGTTATTTTCCTCATCTGTAAAATTAGGATGATAATACCCATTAGGTGAGAGGCAATGTGGTTTAGCAAATAGAGTCAATCTCAAAGCCAAAGGGTCTTGGGTTCAAATTTCCCCTCTGACATATAGTGGCTATAAGATTCTGGACAATTCACTCAACTTTTTAGTGCTCCCAGGCAGCTCTCTTAAGTTGCAAAAAATATGCCAACTTTATTGGTAGAGGGAGTTTTCTCATTTGGGAAGTCCTTATACCAGTGAAGCAGCAAATCCAGGCCTATGCCTGTCCTTAGTAACTACAGTATTTAACTCATAGGGTTTATTGCGTGACTTATAAGAGCTAATGTATACAAAGCACCTTATAGCCTTAAATTCCTGTATAAATATTACTGTCATCATCATTTATCCTCAGCTTCATCAGTGTCCTTCCTAAAATGTGGTACCAAGTATTGAATATAATCTTCCAGATGTGGAATGAATATGACAGAGTGTGGTAGCACTTTCACCTCCTCAAGTCCTGGAAACTGTGTCTTTCTTAATGTATCCTACAGTCAATTTGCTTCTTTGCCTATCATGTCAACTGATCTTACCACTACATTAAATCCCCAAATCTTTTCCAGCTAAACTGCTACGTAGCTCTGTTTCTCCCATCTTGTCCTTTTGAAGTTGGGCATTTTTCCCCCAGTAGCTATATAAAACTTTATAAACACTGAGCTCTATTAATTTTTTTCTTATTATATTTGACTCAGTGTTCTAGTCTGTCAAAGTCTTTCTGGCCTCTGACTTTGTCATCTAGCGTGTTAGTGATCCCTCCTACCTTTGTTTCATCTGGTGGCTTGATAATCGTGCCATCTATGCCTTTATTCAAGTCCCTGATCAAAATGTTTTTTATAAAATAATTTTTATTTTTTGTTGCTCTGAACTTAGCAAACACCAACAAATGTGAACATTTCCGTACACAAAGAAGAATAGAAAGAGGATTATATATGAAATCATGAATCTCTTTTATGAGCATTTTGCTTTATTTTTAAAGTGTGTAATAAATTGGTTTCATAACTGTTCTGCTTGTCAGTGTCTCCCTCTGAAGTTCCTTCTGTTCTCTTCTGTGAATTAAGATATATTTCACTGACTTTCTTTTCTTTAATTTCTCCCTTTTTTGGTCATTAATATTGATAGTTCCCTTCTTCTCCCTCAATCCTCCCCCCCTCCCCCTGGGGAAAAAAAAGCACTAAAAAAATAAACAGAACAGATTCAAGGACAAATTCCAATTGAGAACTTCTTCCAAGTTTATATCCAACCATTATTGATTACTTGTTGGGTCTGGTCTAGCTCACATTACTCTATCTTGTCCACAAGAAAAATATGAGCAACTTTGTCAATACTTTGCTAAAATTCTAGGTAAATTTTGTCTATAGCATGTCCTTCATCTTCCAATCTGGTAACTATCAGGAAAAATGAGGAAATGAGATTAGTCTGGCATGACCTATGCATGATAAATCCAGGCTGGCTTCTTATAACTATCTCT
Organism: Vombatus ursinus; assembly: GCF_900497805.2. Lineage (NCBI taxonomy): Eukaryota > Metazoa > Chordata > Mammalia > Diprotodontia > Vombatidae > Vombatus > Vombatus ursinus. The sequence continues at coordinate 35,775,421 of NW_020954590.1, read as the reverse complement.
TACTTTTCTAGATGTTTAACAGTTTTCCATTTTATAGTAGATTATAGAGTTTTGCCAGGCATCAAAGTTAATAAACTATACTTTATGAGCATTCCTCTTTTCCATTTTTTTGAAAACTAGGTCATTTGTTCTTTTATCCTGTGGCACCTCTTTAGCTCTCTGTGAACCTTCAAATCTCACTGAAAGTAGCTGGGCAGTCATGGCTCAGCTAGACCTAGTGATCTGAACTCCTCAGGGGCAGGTCAGTGTTCTCTCACTATCTTCCCAGTTATCATGGTTTCACGTTCCTTGTAGTCATTTTTATTCTGCCCTTTCTAGTCCAAAAGTTGTTCTTGGCAGAGGAAACAAAAAAAATTCATAGTTCTGCCTTCTCTCTGTTGTTATCCTTCCATCAACAGTGAGCACTCTTGCTATCCCTTCTTTGATGTTACTTTTTTCCCCAGTATAGAAAATAAAAACCAGATTTTGTAGTTCTTAGATTTCCTCACTCTTAGCCAAACTTTAGCTCTCCTTATATTGTCATTCCTTTGTATTCATCCTCCATTTCATTCCCTAGCTTAAGTCTACTTTATGTCTTTTCAGAGTCTGAGTTGGTTAGTGAGTTCCTTGAGCATATACATTAGTCTTTTTAGACAACTGTCCTTTTTCCTCTTCATCAGAATTTTATATTTGCATCTTCAGAATTTCATTTTTGAGTACTTCCTGTCCATGTGACAATTCTAAGCTCCCCAGAAAGAGATTTCAGACCTGGCTCTTTTCCTCGAGAGGTTGCTTTTGATTTTCTTAGGGCTGTGGAGTCCCTTAATTACAGGTTGTATATGGCCTCAGCACTGCCAGGAACTTGTGCTACTTTTGATCTCTTTTGAAAATGAGATGTGGAGTTGGCATTAAGGGAGTTACAAAGCTCATAAAGCTATCAAGTTCCAAAGCTTTAGTTTTTCAGGCTATCATTAATGGAAAGTTTTGCATAAGTAGTTGGTAAATCTTGACTTTGCTGATACAAAGCTTAAGTTACTTTTAAAATGTAGCTATCATCCCAATGTCACATGCTTTGTTTATAGACCTGAAACACTCTCTTGAGCTCCTGGGGAGCAGTTGTATCACAGAATGGATGTTTTGGATATATGTAGTGAAAAAATAGCTAACTCATTTCCTTGAGAACTAACTGAAGAATATGCTGTCCTTTTCCACAAGTGCTAGAACTGATTGGTTATAGTTTGGCAATATTCTGAAGGACAATGCCATTCTCAGGAGGGAAAATAAGAAAATGGAAGTCAACCACAAGGAACACCTAGGAAATAACATCCCCAGGGTTTTAGGGACTATTGGTACCAATGACTAGATGCTGCCTCTGTTCTGGTGTCAATAAGTACTGTTATTTAAAGTGACAGAGTGGGGCAGCTAGGTGGTGCAGTGGATAGAGCACCAGCCCTAAAGTCAGGAGGACCTGAGTTCAAATCCGGCCTCAGACCAAACACTTGACACTTACTAGCTGTGTGACCCTGGGCAAGTCACTTAACCCCAATTGCCTAAAAAGAAAAAAACAAACAAACAAAAAATAAAGTGACAGAGCATAGGCAGTTGATGAACTATGACTTGGGGAGAGCTGCAAAGAGGAATTTTAAAAATCGAAGTTTGCTGTTTGTTTTTTAAAGATCACACTCACAAATTTGGTGTTGGTGAATGAAAGATTGGTGTACACACCTCATCCTGACAACCCTGAAATGTAAGTAATCATCACTTAACTTTTGCAAATCAAATTTGGAGGGTGAGGACAGGGGAAGAAACATTGTCTCTTTGAATGCCAGTGAATTCTTCTTGGTTGTGTCCTCTTTAGGACGGTGCTGACACATGAAGCAGTCATCACTGTGAAGGGATTTAGCTTAGGCAGCTACTTGGAAAGCCTAATGGCAAACACCATATCGTCCAATGCACGGAAGGTATGTATTGCAAGCTCTAGGGCTGTGTGTACATATGTTGCTAAAATTCAAGATATGAAATATTTTAATCATTGTCCTCCTCTTGCACTAAGCTCCAAGAGGCACAATTCCCACCAAGCAAAGTTCTTGACAATACAATGAATGCCTTAGTTACTTTAAAAAACTGGTTGGGTGCCTGCATACCCAGTCTTAGGTGAGAGTATGTCAGTCAGTATAGAGGCCCAGCAAGCTTAGTGCCCTCAGCTCAAGTGTCAAGTAAACTGGGCAAACAAATCATACCAAATCAGCTTCTCCTGAAATGTTCCAGGCTCAGTGAATATTTCATTAACAAAGTCAAGAAGGACAGTATGGATTTCCAATAATTTCATATTTAATGCCATCAAGTGCATTCTGCTGAGTTTTTAGCTATGGTGATACGATTTCCTTAAGGACTCTGACCCCATTGAATCTTGATTTCAATGATGAAATGAGAGTAACGGTGGGCAGGAACCACAATTAGAACAGGACTGTTGAGGCAAAGGTGTGCTTTTCAGCACCAGGGTTGGAAAGGACAATGGAGGGGATCATAGTATGCCACTCATGGTCCCCTCTTTTTCTCCCATCCAGAAGCAAAGGCATATAGGAAAGATAGCTAGAAGTGGCTGTGAGAGTTGGCAGTGATTGAATCTCCTCCTACTTCTACCATATATGAGGTACTTTGAGCTCACTAGAAGAGATAAAACTTAGAAATCCAAGGTATTTTACTTAGTAGCTCAGGTCTCATGCTTTTAGTCTTGTCTTCTGGTCACTTCTCAGGCTTATTTAATTCTTTCCGTATAAAAATCATTATTTTCTTCTTTCAAGGGTTAATGAAATGTCAGTCATTATATTTTGTATTCACTCAGCGCTGAAGTCACAAACTAGTTGAAGACCATTGATCACATTAATACTAGGATGATAGAACATAGGTTTAGAGCTGGAAGGGACCTTTGAAGTTATCTAGTCCAACCCTGAGGCTCAGAGATGCTAGATTATTTATCTAGGGTTGTTGTTTGTCCTTCATTCTCGAAGAGGACCATGACATCATATAGGTGATGCCATGACATGCAAGTGAATTGGATTTAAATGAGGGAGGGCTGTGCAGAGTCACCAGCCTCACTTTCTCCTCCAGAGCCATTTGGGTCCACTGGCCAGATGTAGATCAGGTTGGCTGGACATGGTCCTGGATGCAGTGGGAGACCTTGGCCTTTTTAAGTTGAGATCTTTTCCAGGTCTCAGTTTGATTGAAGCACCACCTATCCAGTGATTAAGGATAGGTAAAAAAATGAGGCAAAAAATGGTCCTTTTTACCTAGTCAAAAAAAAAATCAGTCTGGGAGAGGAAGACCTTCAGAGTTTCTGGCTCAAACATAAAACAATTGCTATTTACATTCACTGTGAGCCAATCAGGGCCCAAACAATGACCAAGTGGGGCTTGACCTGGAACCTATTGTTGGCTAATCAATGAGAGCTAGAGTGATTTGGGTTTCAGGCATGGTCCTTAAGAAAGAAATCTAGCCAGTAAACCCCAAGATATCTTGTGAAGTTTGGGTGATCAAAGTTTACATTCCTTTGGGCAGAGTACCCACAGAAAAGGAATGAAGGGAGGAAGGAAGGAAGGAAGGAAGGAAGGAAGGAAAAAGGAAAAGAAGAGAAAGAGAGAGACAGAGAGCTGTTGCCCAACTGGCCAATTGTAGTTGGGTCCCCAGTGGAGCAACTCCTACTACTCACAGAGGTTGTTGTTTGTCCTTTGCTTTTGAAGAGGACCATGACATCAGGGAGGTGATGCCATGATATGCAAGTGAATTGGATTTAAGTGAGGGAGAGCTGTGCAAAGTTACCAGCCTCACTTTCTCCTCTAGAGTCATCCAGGTCCAATGGCCAGATATAGATAAGGATGACTGTACATGTCCCTGGATACAGTGGGACTGTCTAGAATTGCACAGGCAGTAAATGGGCAAAGCTAGACTTTGAATCTAGGTCTTCTGACTCTGAGTGCAGGTTTCTTTCCACTTCACTATACAGACTAATGAGTTTACTCTATTTTCAGAGAGATTAGAATTTGAGAAACTTAGGCAGTTTTAGGCAAGCTCTGTCCAGAGACTTTGGGAAATTACAATCAAAGGGTAGGCTTAAGCACTGTCCTTTGAACTTCAGAAAATGGATGCTAAGTTGTCTCTAATTCCATCCAGTTTTATTTTAGGACTTGCTGTATTGAAGCCTTGGTGCAGAAAATCTTTTTCTCATTTGGCAATTAAACTCAATGGTTGTACTGTTGTTTATTTTAACCATTTGACATAATGGTAATAATGGTTGTGTTTTATTTCCTTTAAGATGGGACAGTGAGAGGTTCTTAACCTGGGGTCGGTAAACTTGTTTTTTAAAAATTATTTTGATAATTGTATTTTAATACAATTGCTTTTCTTTGTGATACTATGCATTTTATTTTATGTATTTAAAAATCTTCTGAGAAAGGTTCCACAGACTTCATATACTGCCAAAGGGGTCCATAACACAGGAAAAGATTAAAAACCCCTGGTCTAGAAGATTGTTGACATATAACAGGGATGGAAAACTTGTGTTATGATGTAATTTTTAGTAGGATTCTAATCAGAGTCATGGAGAGGAGTAGGCACATGATTTGGAGATAGAGAACCTCCTCCAGAGCTCCACTCCACTTACCCATCCCTTCCCGTCTGGTACTGTGGGTTCCCATGTCTTGGCTCCTAGGAAAGCTGAGGGAACATTGTCCCCAGATCAGAGTATTGCCAATGGTTCCTATGCCAGTGACTTTCACTGGACTGGCTGTGCATGTCATAAGAGAGGTGGCTCCTTTATCTCCCCCAATCTCAAGGAAGTGAATGAAAATTCAGTTTGCTAATTAAGACCCCTGGTATATGAGATCTTGAACCTAACAGATAAGTCTGCTCACATAGGAAAGAATTTGTGAGTACCGAATGAACAGCATCTTGTTTGTGAACCCAAGGAATAATCTACAAATGTTAAAAATCTGCTGGGGAAAGTAGAGCCTTTACTGTTCATTCAACTGTTGTAGGCTTTTTCTCATTCTGGTATTTTTTTTTCTTTGCAGCTTTATTGCCAGTGCTCTAGAGTGATAGATGAAGAGTTTCTCACTCCATTTTGTAAATCTTTTCTGTGTTGCTCCAGGGGTGGGCTGCTATTGAGTGGATAATTCAAAATTCTGAAAGTGCTGTAAGCTAACTGCATCCACACCTACCATTTGGGATAAAAAGTGGTAACTACAGCATTCATTGACCCTGGTATAGCATCTTACCATTTTATTGAATGTGTGCATGGTATGTTGTTTGGAGGAAGGGGAAGTGGGAGGGAGGAGTTTAAAAATTCCTTTGCATGAACAATATAACACCATTCTCTTAGCATCCATATTCATACTGTAAGAAAGAGTTGAAAATCTGAGGTTCCAGGTTGCCGTTGTACCCAAGCAATTCCATTTACTAGAATATGGCCCAGGAAGTGCCTTATCTAGATGGGATGAGTTGACTTTTGGATCCCTTTAAACCCTGCTATAGCTCATTGGGAATTTAATTTGGGTCTTGACCTGTGGATCAAAGCAAGTACCCTGGAGTAAAATGCTGCTTTTTTATATCTTGAAAGCTGAAAAAGTAATCTGGTTCTTTAATGTTGAAGTTGGTTCCTGGATTGAGGGCAAATTTGTCAAGCAGTGTGAAATAGACATCAGGCTTACATGCTGCATTTTCTACTTGAAAGGCAGCAAGGTACAATGGAAGAAGACATCAGGAGAGCTCAGAGTGTGAATCCAATATTCTTCTCTACGTGACTGTGAGAAAGTTATTCACCATTTCTGAGCCTCTGTTTTCTCAACTGCAATGTGAGGCTAATAATACCCATAGTATTTCTTTCTCAGGGTTGTTGTGAGGATCCAGTGTTTATTAGCATAGTATTTGGCATATACTAGGTGCTTAATAAATGTTTATTGATTGATTGGCAAAAGTGAAATAATTTAGGTAAAATATTTGCAAAGATTAAAATGTTATGCAAATGTGAGTTATTTCATGACAAGATTTTATTTCCAGCTTCTAGTAGAAGCAATTAATTCTCTGAAAGTTGCCTTCAATTCTTACCTTCCATAACTATTCTTTTTAAAATTTTACATAATTCTAGGCAGAGTTACAAACTGATAAGGGAAAATTTTTCATTTTAGCTGAAATTTAAATGTTTATATACTTTAGCTTATAAACTTCATTTTAGGTTATTAGAGTAAGATTTCAGCAATGAAGAAACCTGGCTGGTCTCCTGGCATGAACTGATGTGGACAACACTTCCTTTGCTTTAGCTCTGTGGTAGCCACCAAGTTTTTTTTTTAATGACCAATAGTCACAATTTTCTTGATTTTTGCATATTGCTTAGTTAAATTTGCTGCCAACTGCTTTTTTAGTCACAGACTAATGATAACTATCAGGGGCAGCTAGGTGGCATGGTGGATAGATTATTGGGCTTGGAGACATGGATAAGCTGTGTGACCCTGAGCAAGTTACTTAACCCTGCTTGCCTCAGTTTCCTCATCTGTAAGATAAGCTGGAGAAGGAAATGGTAAACTACTCCAGTATCTTTACCAAGAAAACCCCCAGTGGGGTCATGAAGAGTCAGACACAACTGACAACAACTGAACAACAACAAATGATAACTGAACTAGCAGTTGGTTTGTTTGACTCTGTTTTAGTAAGTAACTTGTGCTACTTCAGCACAGTGGCTTGGGAACAGAATAGTTTCCTGCTTCTCTNCAACTGAACAACAACAAATGATAACTGAACTAGCAGTTGGTTTGTTTGACTCTGTTTTAGTTAAGTAACTTGTGCTACTTCAGCACAGTGGCTTGGGAACAGAATAGTTTCCTGCTTCTCTCGATGGATTGATACGTTCACATTCCTGCTCTGCAGCTTCACACCTGTAATAACCTTTGAGCCACATTCTCTGTGATTGCCAAGCTTTCTAGGACTTGTTTGTTCAGCATATGTGTGCATATTGTCCCATCAGTTAACAAACAGAACCTATGCTGTTTCCAAGACTTATTTTTAAGTTCTTGTTTGTTTGCCAAAGACTTCACCCTAAAGCCAACTTTGATTTGTGAGCTTTTCTCTTTGATATCTGCAGAAAAATAATATGTTAAATCCATTATATTAACATAGTTGCTTATGAATGTGATTACTCAGTGTGAGCAGATGTCCTATGTTAAAGAGAGTACATAAACTCAATCATTAAATTTGCTCATTAAATAGAATTAAGTGGCCAAATTTTACTTTAAGAAGAAGCCCCCAAAAGTGAGTATAATTGCAGAATCACAGTCATAAAAGTTCTCAGAAACTAGCCTGTCTTTCCTGAACTTAAATAAGAACCTTGTCTTTAGCATACCCAACTAGTAATCATCCAGCTTTTGCTTGGAGACCTGGAGTGATGGATGGGGAATGCAACTGTTTCCTCAAGCAGTCCATCCCACTTTGGGATAGCTCTAATTGTTGGGACATTGTTTTTTTTTAATTTTGCAAAAAAGTCCAAGCCTGCCTCTCTATCATTTCTACTTGTTTCCACTAATTCTGTCCTCTGGGGCTGAGCAGAACAATCTAGTGCTTCTTCTATCCTCTTTTTTTTAGCGACTTCATCAACTCCCATGAGTTTAATTATCATCTCTGTACAAATGAATCCCAGATGGGTAGACCCAGGGTCCTAGTTTCTCACCTGAACTCAATTGCCCCCAAAATGCCTTTTGGACATTTCTAATTGGATACCCTGTAAGCATCTAAAATTCTCAACATGTCCAAAACATAACTTTTTTTTTTCATCACAAATCTACACCTCTTCCTAATGTCCCTATTTTTGTTGAGAGCATTACCATTCTTGTAGTCATCTAGGTTAACAATTTCAGAGTCATCCTTCACTTCTGTCTTTCTCTTACTGTCCCTTGAGTTACTGTCTATATCTTGCTTGTAGTTTCTGCCTTCACAAGTCCGGAATCTGCACCTTTCTCTCTCTTCACACAACTGCCCTCTTAGTTCTGGCCTTCACTACTTCTTGCCTGAACTATTTCTGTAACCTCCTAATTGATCTTCCTTCTTCAAGTCTTTCCCCTCCCCAGTCCATCCTCCACACAGCTGCCAGAGTGATGTTCCTAGAGCACAAATCTGACTGCACCACTTCTCTACTCTGAGGCCCCAGTGGCTCTCTCTTGCCTTTAGGATCAAACACAGACTCCTCTATCTGGCATTTAAAGCCCTTCACATCTTAGCTCCAACCTACCTATCCATATTTATTATACATTTCTCCCTTTCCTGGAATCTGCGGTTTAGCCAAGCTGGCCTTCTTCACGTTCCTCATGAGTGACATTCTATCTCCTGTCTCTGACCTGTGCTTGGGATAACCCTCCTCCTTACCTCTGTCCCTTAGAATCTCTGGCTTACTTCAAAGCTCAGCTTAGCCCTTTCATGACACCCTAACACCCTCACCAACCTTCACCATTCTGAAATGCCCTTCTATTTCCTTTTAATTCACTTAGTATCTTTTATAGGGGGCAGCTAGGTAGCACAGTGGACAGAGCACTGGCCCTGGAGTCAGGAGGACCTGAGTTCAAATCTGCCCTAGACACTTATTAGCTGTGTGGCCCTGGGTAAATCACTTAACGCTATTTGCTTCAGTTTCTCTTCTGTAAAATGAGCTGGAGAAGGAAATGACAAACCACTCCAATATTTTTGCCAATCAAACCTCAAATGGGGTCACAGAGAGTCTGACATGACTGAAACAACTCAATAATGACAACAAAATCTTCTATGTGTAGAAGTCATTTTCCCTGGCAAAACGTAAGCACTTTGAGGTTGGTGATGGTTTTGTTTATTATATGTTTGAATCCTCAGCTCACCAAGTACAGTGCCTGATGCATAGTAGGTACTTAATAAATGCTTGTTGACTGACAAGAGGATTTCTAAAGGTACTTTCCAGCTTTGCCTTTGAGTGGCTAGGAAGCCCTTCTAAGATTGTATATAGCCTTTCTTACATTGATAATTTAAATTATGCTATTATTTTGGTTTCAACATGGCTTTTATTCTTTGCAATACTTATCTCTATCCATGGATTTCACCCTTTTTCTTTCCATGACCTCTTTTGGCATCTTAACACTGAGCCTGTTTCACAAATTACAACCAAATTCCCCTTGTGGTTTATTCCCCATCCCCACCCCACGCATCTTAAATCTGGAGCTTCTTCATCTTCACTGAGCTCCAGGGTATGGCTAGATTTTTACACTGGCTCCTTTCACTTGCAATCCTTTTGCACACATTATTCTTTGTTTCTTTTTATGTTCATTCCTACTCATTTTTAGAGAACACGACAACTAGATATTATCCAAAACCAACTGGAAAGTCATTGTGTTTTTAAAGGACTAGATTACTGGTGCAAATGTAAAGGTTAGTTAGCTACAATAAAAAAAAATAATGATAACCCTTAGGGATTTGGGAGGCATTCAGACTCACAAATCAGAAACTGACCCTGTTCCCCCTTTGGCTGAGGTTTGTTAATGCCGCCATTCTTGAAGACTGGCTAACAAGGGGGTGGGGTGGGGAAAGAACACTCATTTATTAATGTACTGTACTAAATGCTTTATAAAGATCTTATTTGATCCTCACGACAAACCTGTGAAGAGTGAATAAGCATTTATTAAGTGCTTCTCTGTGCTAGTATGCTAAGCACTTAACAACTATTATCTTGTTTGATTGTCATAATAACCATACAAGGTAGGTGCTATTATACTTCCATTTTACAGTTGAGAAAACTGAACAGAGAGGTCAAGAGACTTACCTGGGCTCACACAGCTAACAAGTGTCTAAGGCTAGATTTGAACTTAGGTCTTCCTAACTCCAGGCCAAGCGCTCTCCACTGAGACACCTAACTGCCTATATAACAATTACAATGTTTCAGAATAACCCTAAAATTCCTCCCCTTCCACCTCCCCACCCCTTATTTGAAGCCAGGCAGGCCCTTGCAAGCAAGGCAGTTACTGCTGGTGAGCATCAACTTGTAATTCCCGAGAAGTATTATGGCAACAAATGCTGGCAACTGAGAAGTTAGCAGTCAATCAAACAAGTTTTTTATTAAGTGCCTACTGTATGCTAGGAACTACACTGGTCCTGGGGAAACAAGGAGAAAAACCAAACAGTCCCTGCCCTCAAGGAGCTTACATTATATTGCAGTTTGTTTTTAGAACTTACAGTGCCTCTCCTATTTCACATTAATTTCAAAGATGTTTGCCCTTTTTAAAGTAAAAAATGTCCTTAGTGATAGTAAATGTTGTTGAGGGTCTGAAAGCTAAGGTGGCTCAAAAAACATAGAGGTAGAAATCTTTTCTATTGTAAATATTTTTTCAGGTATTGATTTTATACTATAAATGTGCTTCCAACCTAAATGGTTAGGACATCCTGGTTATTTCTAAAATATATTCACTTAAACAATTGCTAACTGGAGGAATCAATACATTGCTTTTCTTTTGATACTGAAGCGACTGACAAATATTCATTCAGGTAGTTCTGCACTTGATTTATTCATACATGTGTGTGTTTGGCAGGGCAGTGGGTCTATAGCAGGGTCTAAACTCATGGGCTACAAACTTTTAAGCTGTTCTTTTTTAAGATTTGGATGTATCTATGTAAACATTGTTTCTAGTACCTCTTCCCTGTGGCAATAACTCTTTTAAGTTATTAAATAATTTTAATGTAGTCCTGTTCAAAATGCTGTTGTTAGTGGTCTAAAAACTGCATGTGAAAAAATTTGGAACTAGAGGTTAAGCTAGTTACTAAGATTTAATTATAGAGGTGTCATGACGTTGGAAAGAACCTTGGACTTTGAATCATGAAACCTGGTTAAAGAACTGGTTTTGCCACTTAATAGTTGTGTGACCTTGGGCACGTTGTTTCACTTCTTAGGAGTGAAATACCATTAGCACTTTGAAAACTTTAAAGTCCTATGTAAGTATCAGTTATTATTTTCATTATATAGCCATTATAAAAAGAAATGCAAGTTTTGTATAGCAAATTAGTGAAATTATGAAGGAAGAGTGAAGACTGCTGTATAGACTCCAGCCCCTGGGTTTTTGGGATTTGAGAATATATTCAAAATAATAATGATAACAACAGTACAATAATAATAGCTAATGTTTATAAAGCACTTACTAAGTGTCAGGCACTGTGCTAGGAGCTTTATAATTATTACCTTATTTGCTCCTCATAACAACCCTGTGAGGTGGGTGCTATTACTATCCCCATTTTACAGGTGAGGAAACTGAGGGAAACAGGTTAAGTGACTTCCTAGGGTCACAAAGCTAGTAAGTGTCTATGGCCTGATTTGAGCTCAGGTCTTCCTAATTATAGCTAGCATTTATACAGCACTTTAAGGTTTGCAGAGTCCTTTTCATGTGTTATTTCATTTGATCCTTCCACTAACCCTGTGAGATAAATACTATAGTTGTCTCCATTTTACCGATAGGAAACTCAGGCTGAGAGAGGTTAAGTGACTTGCCCAGAGTCACACAGTTATGTGAGATAAGATTCAAACATCGGTCTTCCTGATTCCAAGTCCTCACTTTCTGACTCTATCCCCCGATCAATCTAAAAAACATTAATAATGGAGTTTTGTAATTATTATGTTTTATACTGCCATTGCCTTAATGCTCTATAGGTTTTCTTAGCAATATGAAGAAGAGATTTATTGATTGATCCTAGAGAAAGACTTCATTTATTGAAAAGCTTTTTGGCAGGAGTATTAGAATAGAGGCCTAATGGACTCCAAAGAGGAAACATTGATAAGTTATGCCATTTGTTTAACTTTTGAGATTTTGTCCAGCAAGTTGTTCAATGCTACTTTTTTATCTGACAGGGTCGAGATGCCTTGGAATGGGTGATCAGCAGACTTAATACAGAATTTGAGGAACTGGTAGCACCACCTTGACAGAGCACGTAACATAAGCAGCAACAGCAGCAGCAGCCTCAAGATATCCAGGCAATGTGGAACATGCAGAAGCCATGCAAATAGGGCGAGGGTGGGTTTTTCCCTACCTAGTGCTATCTTGGACTGATAGGCAGTTTTCGGCTCTGCTTGGTTCATCAGACCATCAGCTATTAATACACACCAAAAAATGACAGTGAGTTGAATTAGGAATTAATTATAAAGGAGGCTGTGAATTAACTATGTGATGGCTTTTGGTGGGGGTTGCAGGGAGGGTCATTGTGTTTTCTGAGAAAAATTAATCTTTTTCACCAAGTGAGTAAATGTAAATCTTTGACCTTTTATTTTTCCCCAGAGAGTGGAAATACTATTAGTGAGGAGCTATGAAGTTGAAATTCAGATTTCAAAAACTGTGGCCAAAAAAGACACATTCTCTGTTATTCCCAAAGTTAGAAAGTGAGAAAGAGTATAATTTGCTCATATTGTAACACAATAGTTCATTAAAGTATCCATTTAGATCTTTAAAATTCACTGCAAACATAGACAGAAATGCTTCCCTTGACTAACTGAGAAAAAAAAGTTGTTTCAATGAGTGAGAGCAGGGGTTTTTAACTTTGTTGTGTCCCAGACCCTTTTGGCAGTCTGATAAAGCCTATGGAGCCCTTTTCAGAAGAAGAATGTTTTTAATGCGTCAAATAAAATATTTAGGATTACAAAGGAAACCAATTATTTTGAAATACATTTCTCAAAAACATTTTTTTTTTTGAAGTTCATGAACTCCAGGTTAAGAACACTTGGACTTGAGGAGCATTGGCAAAGCACAACTGAACACTGCTGCAGATAGGCTGTATTATTGTAAGGTCTCTGCACCCCTTAGATGGAACACATCTACCAGTCAGTGCTTACTGTTCTTCCGTGAACCTGCATCCATGTTGCATATACAGTGACATCCCCCCACCCTAGTAGATTTTATTGCCTCACCCTAAAAGCAGGATTTAGGGGAAATTTAAGAGGTAGGTCTACTCTTGGCTATAATTACATAATTAATAACTTGAATAACAAATCCTTATTTTAAGCTAGTATTTGGAAATAGGAATGGGAATATATTTTCCTAATTTATGTTCTTTGTAACTAATAATGACAAACTAAATTGTTTGAGTTACTTTAAGGAGACATGGACTATTTTACTAACATATTCTTTGCTTTGGGTGTCATGTCTGACTCTTCAGTACCCCATTTGGGGTTTTCTTGGTAGAAATACTGGAAGGGTTTGCTATTTTCTTCTCCAGATCATTTTACAGATGAGGAAACTGAGGCAAACTGAGTTAAGTGACTTGCACAGGGTCATATGGCTAGTAAATGTCTGAGGCCAGATTTGAACTCAGGTCTTCCTGATTCCAGGCCCAGTGCCGTATATACACTGTGCCACATAGCTGCCCTGGTCTCCCTCTAGGCACCTTAATAACCCCATGTTTTTGAAGGCTCACCATATCAATAACAAATTTAGTGCAGATACTCGGTAGGCATAGCCTACTGTAGTTCAGAACTCCTAAGCTCAGCAGATCTGCCAGCCTCAGTATCCCTGGTGGCTGGGATTACAGGCATGTGTCATCATGTTTGGTGTCATGTTTCTTTCCAAACATAGAATATAGGCACATATATTTCTGTCTGAGGTGCATGGGGTTCCCCCCCCAAAACAACAACCCAACAACATACGTAGAAACATGTTTCAAAAACCTAGAAGTGATTTTGATGGACCTGGTGCCAGGTAGATATGGGTTTGAATCCTGTCATAGACACTTATTAGCTCTTTTACCCTGGGAAAGTTAGTCAACCCTCTGAGGTTCAGTTGCCTTACCTATAAGATGGGAATAACAATAGCATCTACCTCATAGCCTGTTGCAAAGATTACATGAGATATTTAGATATGTGTGTGTATACACATTTGTGTATACACACATATGTATGTATGTATATATGTATATACATATGTGTGTGTATTTTATAAACCTGAAAGCATTTATATATACATATGTTTATATAGTTATTATTATTATTCCACCCATTGCACCTAGTTTTGCCCTCTGGGGCCAAGGAAAAAAATCTAATTCTTCTTCTACATGACAGCCCCTGAAACACTTAAAGGCAACTATCATGCCTTCATTTAAGTTTTCCTATCTCTGGGCTAACAGCCCTAGATCTATCAACCAAACCCTCATATGGCATGTGTGTGTGAGTGTGTATACATACACACACATATTTACCATCTTCCACGTGATCTCCAGTTTATCAGCGTCCTTCCTAAAATGTGGAGCCCTAAATGGAACATAGTATTCCAGATATATTCTGGCTAGGGCCATTATCTCCCTACTCCTGAAATGTGTGCATTTCTTATTGTGACACATGATTACATTCACTTTCCTGGCTACTACATCACGTTGTTGATAAATTTTGACTTTGCCATATGCTAAAACCTCAGATCTTTTGTTGATGAGTTTTTATCTTAGTCATGCCTCCTCCATCTTATACCTGTGAATTTGGCTTTTTTTTTTTTTAGCCTAAGTACAAATCTATATCTTTGTCCTTATTCAATTTTATCTTTTTAGATTCAGGGATTCAGTTCAAAGTTTTAGACTGCCAAGATCTTTGGAGATCCTGACTCTCTTATCCAGTGTGTTAGTTATTCTTTTCAGTTTTTTCTTACCTTAAAATTTGATAAGCTTTCCATCTATGCCTGTATCTAAGTTGGTGATTAAAATGTCAACCCACAAAAAAAAAAATCCACCCACAGATAGATCTCAGTGCCTTCCACTTCAGTAGAGACCTCCCCCTGGTCTCCATTGACTCATTTGTGGCTACTCTTTGGAAACTTTTATACAAAGCACTGTTTCTAGACATCACAAGAAGTATGCAAGAAGTTTAAACATTAATTTTGCTGTCTAAAAACTTTGATTAAGTGGGGATATAGAAAAGCCATAGAACAATTAATTTTTTTTTTTTTTGCTTTTTGGTGAGGCAATCAGGGTTAAGTGACTTGCCCAGGGTTACACAGCTAGTAAGTCATGGATCTGAGGCCGGATTTGAACTCAGGTCCTCCTGACTCCAGGGCCGGTGCTCTCTCCACTGCACCACCTAGCTGCCCCTCAATTATATTTTTTAAGAACAATGTATGAATAGTCATAAATTAGAATTTAAACTATATAAATGCTAAGGATCTCATAAGGAGGAGAAATATGGAATAGATGAACTGAGTTTTATGCCAGGCATTGAGAAAGAGGGTCAGATATGGATTAGTGGAAGGAAAGGTATTTATAACCTAATGTAAAAATATCCCTTCATTCTAGTAAATAGTTCTTAAGTTGCTAATTTAAAATTTTTTCTACTGGTTGTAAAATGGTATTTTTAATGCAATATCCACAAGGAATGACTGTATACTCTAAAATTTGAAATTATTAAAAACCAAAGAACAGTTGGTTTAGTATAGTCCAGAGCTGAACTTCAGATTGTTTACTACTGTGCTCTGTCTTAGATATGAATTACAGCTGATGAAATCTTCCATATCATTTTCTTTATGCAAACAGCTTTGAATTTCAGTTAGGAGGAGTGAATTTAATTGTATTTGGAATCCTATTTGGACCTCATTGGCCATATTGAGACCTAAGACTTTGTATCAAAAATTTCTTGGAGGATAACTCTCCTTACAGTAGAAGAGATGCCAGTGTTGGGGAACTACTACAGAATTTTGAAATTTGAAAGTCCTTTGGGGAGATTGTTTGAATTATTCTGATTTTGAAGCAGTGAAAACACTACCTGTAGTAGTTTTGGGTTTCTGTTTCATTTTCTTGGTGGTGGTGGCGGTGGCAGTGGCTAGATAGAAGGTAGGGATATGAGTGGACTACACCAAAACCCTGATTACCCAATCAGTGAACCCTGATGAGCAAAAATGAAAGGCTGGCATTGTAGAATGGACTTTTAAACTCCCACTGCCCATGAGGGTGAAATCCAAATTGATTTGGGAGGTTCTGGGGCAGAATACACTATTCTCTTGGGGCCAGGAAGGAGTCAATTGCTGTGCCTTGTGGTCATAGGACGAGTTAGGCCTGGGGAATTATAACTAGATGGAATAGTCTAGGAAATTTAAGTATCATTTCTAGTCTGAGTTTAGGTAGTTTTCTTTTGTGTGTTCTATGCCTTTGTTGCCTATAAATTCCATGAGGAAAGGGACTATGTAGTGGCTAAATTGTTAGTTGCTCAAGGGCATGGATTAGATTTTCAACTTTTTTGTGCANTAGTTTTCTTTTGTGTGTTCTATGCCTTTGTTGCCTATAAATTCCATGAGGAAAGGGACTACGTAGTGGCTAAATTGTTAGTTGCTCAAGGGCATGGATTAGATTTCCAACTTTTTTGTGCG
>NW_020954590.1:35757974-35759038 GCF_900497805.2 Vombatus ursinus | reverse complement strand
ACCAACATTGGGTACATAGTGGGCATTTAGATACATGATGAATGAATAGTCAAATTATATTAGCAACTCACTGGAAAGGATAAGTTTTAATTTAATCATTAATAGCTTCGTAACAACTTAGAATCTCTGATTATCATCAGAAAATGTCTTCATATATGTCATACTTTTATTGACCATATTGTCTTCAAAATGAAGTAAATATAATATCAAATGCTAGTTTAATTGCCTTTTAAATATTCCCCTTATTTGGTGTATGTACCCTAATCTAACTTTTGTGGCCATGTTAAGTACTGCCTTTATATAGACAACCTAAAAATATATTAGTTCAATAACCTAAAGAATATTTTGAGCATTTACATAGTTGACTCAACTCATAGTTTCCAAAGGGTTTTTAGAGTCTAATTGTTGGTTTACAAATTGAGATAAATTATTCAGAGAGGAAGAGACATATATGGTAACTCAGCAGTGAAATGTTAGAAGTGGAGCACAATCTCAGAAGACTGATGATTGTGATCTTTAAGAGTTATATACGAAACAATATCCAAGTAGTAGACATTATTAGGTCGTAATTCCTGAAGGTGCTGATGGGATGAACCCCTGAACCAAGCAACTTTAGAATGCAACTCTGACGTGCATATATACATTTATGTATGTTTGTATGCGTGTATATATATATATATGTCTATGTGTATGTATGTGTGTATACACATATATATGCAATTAAATATTGAATTTTAGCCATGTACTCAGACTTAAAAATAACTTCATTGACCCAGTATTTTTACAGGTGATTAGTAAAATGGTAACAATTCTCAGAACATGTGGTTTTGAGAGGCTTTTGTTTTGCTTTGTTTTTGTTTTTATTTTATTTTTTCCCACTTAATAGTATTTTATTTTTTCTGATTACATGTAAGGATAGTTTTCAACATTCACTTTTATAAGATTTTGAGTTCCAAATTTTTTTCTCCCTCACTCCTTCCCCCTCTCCTCCCCCCTCCCCAAGATGGCAAACGATCTGATATAGGCTATACATGTAAGTCATATTAAACATATTTCCACATTAG
>NW_020954590.1:35752552-35757945 GCF_900497805.2 Vombatus ursinus | reverse complement strand
CAATCGTTGCCTAACTTGCCCGGGGTCACACAGCTAGTAAATGTCAAGTGTCTGAGGTCGAATTTGAGCTCAGGTCTTCCTGACTCCAAGGCCAAAACTCTATCCACTGTGCCACCTAGCTGCCCCACACATTAGTCATATTGTGAAAGAACAATCAGAACAAAAGGGAAAAACCACGAGAAAGAGAAAAAAAAAAAGAGGGAGAGAAAATAGTATGCTTTGATCTGCATTCAGTCTCCATAGTTCTTTCTCTGGGTATGGATAGCATTTTCTATCATGAGTCTTTTGGAATTGCCTTAGATCATTGTATTGCTGAGAAGAGCTAACTCTATCAAAGCTGATTGTCGCAGAATGTTGTTGTTACTGTGTACTATGTTCTCCTGGTTCTGCTCCCTTCATCAGTTCATATAACTCCAGGTTTTTCTGAAATCCTCCTGTTCATCATTTCTTATAGCACAATAGTATTCCACTGCATTCATATACCACAACTTGTTTAGCCATTTCCCAATTGATAGGCATTCCTTCAAATTCCAATTCTTTACCACCACAAAAAGAGCTTTTATAAATATTTTTGTACATGTGGTCCTTTCCCCTTTTTTTATGATCTCTTTGGGATACAGACCTAGTAGTGCTATTTCTGGATCAAAGGGCAGTCACAGTTTTATAGGCTTTTGGGTGTAGTTCCAAATTGTTCTCCAGAATGGTTGGATTAGTTTAATTGATAGCCTTTTGACTATAGCATCTCCATATTTTTTTAAAAAAAGAAATTACCTTCAATATTGATCCAACATAAGAGTGTGTTTAAAGGCCCTCACTAATTGGGTTTTGAGATTTCTTTCATGGTAAGATCAGGATATAAAGAAGCTGGTTTATCTAGCATTTTATCCACTAGAAATATGTTAACTGCCTCAACATTTTGGCAATACTGATAACTGGTTCAATTCAATTAAACCCATATACATAGTAGCCATATTTTATGAACCAAAAATTGTAACACATTACCAAACAACTTTGCTTTGCGGTCACTATTGCTTGTCTTTCTGTTAATACTCACAGTGAGGTTTTATTTCATTTTACTATTGAAAGCCTGAGATGGGGAAAGGAGATGATGATGATAATGATGATGATGATGATGATGATGATGATGATTATGTAGTAAATTTTTTCCTTTTATTTGTGTATGCTTATACATGTGTATGTTGTTTCCCCTGATAGAATGCAAGGTCTTTGAGTACACGGTCTGTTTCTTTTTTATCTTCTTACCCCTGTTGCCTAGTATAGATATTTAATAGACTCTACTAAATGTTTATTGATTGATTGCTAACTGATGTGATTATTTTCTTCACCAAATATAGCAAGAAGTTCCTCCACATTATATCATTCTAGGTAATCCTCATTCATGACTTTCTGGAGCTCTTTCTTAGAGGATTTATTCAACAGGCAGGACAACTTTTACTAGTTCTTTTCCTATTTTGGGGGCAGTAACATTACACTTGGACTATACATGTGTTATTCCTCGGTCTCAATATGTTACTGCCCTGCCTCCTTTTCTGGTCATGGTCTTTTACACAACATTTTTCATATGTTATCCTGTGAGACTATGTGACAGTCTATTAACATCTACTTTATATTTTTCCGTTGTCTCTTGGGCCATCTGATTTTTTTAATCCTTCTAAGATTGTGGCATTCCATGCATTGTAACCATATTGCATCACTGGGAAAATATTTTTTTTAAAAGATGGGCTTTTGCAGAAGTGAGCATTTTGTGATCATTGCAAGGTTAGTCTTGCTTCTCTGTTTTATGTGCCCAGTGCTTAACGTAGTGCTTTGCACATTGTAAGCATTTTACAAATGCTTTTTAATTTATTCATTGCAGCATCCAATGCCTTGGCCAGTCTGTACTCCTGCTCAATTATGAACTGACCTTATTGTGCATCTTTCAGAAATGTCCCAGATAAATTAGTGATGGTCTGACTTACTGGGCTACTCATCAAATCATGTTTCAATCTAGTAATATATGAGTCATAAAGCAGATAGAATGGGAAATTGATAGAATAAAAATGAAAGGAGAGAAAAATTAGAAGTGAGTCACAGTCTCTTTGATAAGAAAGAGTTCTTCCCCTAGCTCCATTTTCTCTTTTTCTAGATGAGAAGCAATGCTTCTCTCCACTCACAGAGCCATCAGTTCTACATCAGAGGCATCAAACACATGGCCCACGGGCTACACAGGGCCCACAACACTTGGAGTACAGCCAGGAACAGATTGAAAAGTAACTGAGAAATATCTAACAAAATAAAAAAAATTGAACAGTACATAGATAATGTTAATTTGTGGTTTTCTAAGTCAATATGCAGCCTGAAGTTATCCTTATGTACAGTGGTCCCTCTTTTTGATTTTGATACCATTGACCTACATAACTAATGTAGCCTCTTAGTTGGTCTTCCTGCCTTAAGTTTCTCTCTTCTCCAATCCATCTTTTATACAATTGCCAACCTGATTTTCCTAGAATGAAATCTGACCATATCACTCTTCAACTCAATATATTCCAGTGCTTCCCTTTTACCTCCACAATCAAACTATTCTGCTAGGCTTTTAAAATACTTAACAATGTGGCCCCAACATATCTTTCCAACTTTATTGCATTTTTGTTGTTGTTGTTCAGTCCTGTACAACTCTCCTTGACCCTATTTCGAGTTTTCTTGGCAAAGATACTAGACTAGATAATAAATTGTTTTGCCATTTCCTTTTCCAACTCATTTTACAGATGAGGAAACTGAGGCAAACAGAGTTAAGTGACTTCCCTAGGGTCACACAGCTAGTAAGTGTCTGAGGCCAAATTTGAATTCAGGTCATTCCAACTCCAGGCCTGGTACTCTATCCACTGCGCCACCCAGCTGCTCCAAGTAGCATTTCACCAGCCAAAGTAGCCTTCTTACTGTTCCTCATGAGTGGCACTC
This sequence comes from Vombatus ursinus, assembly GCF_900497805.2. Taxonomy (NCBI): domain Eukaryota; kingdom Metazoa; phylum Chordata; class Mammalia; order Diprotodontia; family Vombatidae; genus Vombatus; species Vombatus ursinus. The sequence goes on along the minus strand of NW_020954590.1, from coordinate 35,754,987 downwards.
CATCTCCCAGCTGTGTGGCTTTGCGCTGGCTGTCTCCTATATATCTATCTATGGATAGATACAGATGTAGATATAGATATAGATAGTCAGAGCTAGTGATCTCTATAGATATATAGGTAGATAGATAGATGGATACAGATAGTGATATATCAATCATTCACTTCTCACCTTGAGTCTCTCATAATCCCTAGTTTCCTTCTCGGATCAGCTTGAGGGCCACATTCTGCATGCAAACTTTCCTGATCCTAGTGCCTTACTCACCCAAATCACCCTCTAAACATCTTGTGTATATGTATATATCTGTATATATTTTCTGTGTGTGTGTGTAAACTATATATATTATATATATATACATATATGTGTGTGTGTGTATATGTATGTGTGTATGTATATTTGCTGTCTCCCCTGGCTGCATTGTAGGCTCTGAGAGCAAAAACTATTTTCACTTTTGTCCTTAATCCCATTGCCTAGAACTGTGTCTGGTATGTACTAGCAATTAACAAATGCTTGTTGGTGAATTGATTGAATACAGAAAGACTATGGAGGACACAACAGTAGGTCTTAGGGCACATAGAAATAAAACAAAAGGTATCAGTATTTCCCAGGAAAACCCAAGTTCAGTGTCTATTTATATTCTTTCTTAAAAATAAATTAACATAAATTTAACCTTGAATAACAATCAAACATTAAAAAACATGAGGTAAAATCTAACTCTACACTTTCAGCCTTTAATGAGATAAGACCAAATGTATTAAACGACAAATAGGAAAAGAAAAGGCTTTTGTTCAGTGGTTCTAGGCCTGCCCCAAGCTCTTCCAGCCTTGGCCTGTGTCTTGTTCTTTTTCTCCTTCCTACACTTGTAGTTAGTGTACATACTGTTCTGTTTGTGCTGATCTACTATTCCTTCCTTTAAAAATGTTTTATTATCTTCTGTTTTTATATCACTCTTGTTTCTTAATATGTTCTTTCTGCACACTCCTCCCATGCCCATCCCTTGTAACAAAGAATAAAGAGAGGAAAAAGTGATTCAGGAAAATTAATATATCAACATTCTGAAAGTAGATGCCATGTTCCACAGTCATAGCCCTCCTCCTCTACAAGGAAAAGTAGGAGGAACATTTTAAAATTTTCTTCTTCAGGGCCAACTTTGGTCATTATTGTTACATAACTTTGTTTCATTTTTTGTTGCTGTTCTTTCCATTTACATTGTTGCAATCTTTGTATGTATTCTTTCCCTGGCTTTGCTCAGAAGAAGAAGAATAAATTAATAATTCACAGAAGCTTGAAAAGATGACTCTTGAAATATGGTGACTAGATAGTAAGTCATCTATAAGCACATGATTCTTTATGTCCAGCTCTGCCATTACTTCAGAAACTCGCAATAAGCATGACCATTTCTGTCAAGGGCAACTGCTGTTCACCAGTCTCCAATGTCTTCATGATAGCTGTCTCCAAGTACTGGATTGGATGTCATGGGAATGATGGATTATAATTGTTCCACAGGCCTTAAAAGGTGGAACAAATAGGAACAATAGGTTAAAGAAGAAGAAAAAACTTTCCAACAATTAGCGTTATCTCATAATGGAATATACTGCCTTGGGAGGTGATGGTTCTCAAAGGACCAAATGTCTTCAAGCCAGTTCCAGAAGATCACTTATCTGGTATCTTTAGAAAGACTTCTTCAGGTCCAGCTTGGACTAGATCTCTTCTAACTTGGAGATTCTGTGATCCTGTGATTTCGTAGGTTATCTTGTCACAGTGATAAAGGAACGTTGGTAGTTATTTTTTGTTTGCACTGTGTTGTTTTGTTTTGGTAGTAGGAATTAGAATACTACCTAGGAGAGGAAATGATGGAAATGGCACCTTTAAGATTAGTGTTGGCGGCTGTAATAGTGGGGAGAATTTTCCATCAGCATTTGCCCTTATCTCCCCTCTCTCTTTCCTGTTCACTCCTGGCTCTGGGCCTGGGGTAAAGAGGTTTTCAGTGAGGGATGGTTGGATCCCTCAATCAAGCAGCTGGGGAGGTTGGAGGGGATAAAAATGTGAAAAGCTGGGCTTGCCTGCAGGTGGTCTTTTTGTACATAAGGAATGTATGTATATTGGACATTGTGGCTTAGTAGCAAGAGCACTAAATTTATAGTCAGATTATCTGGGTTCAAATTCTAGATTGTCAAGGGCTCTTTATTGCCTGTGTATACTTGGACGCATTCCTTCCTCTCTCTGGGCTTAAATTTCTTCAACTGTAAAATAAGAGAGTTGAACTAAGTGATATCTGAAAGTCCTTTCTAGCTCTAAAACCTATGATTTATGTATACTGAGGATGTGATGTCCTGTGTATTTGGTAACTTCTAGTCCAAATGCCTTATTATGTAATTGCGCTTTATTAGTAATAAACATTGCATCTGTTTTCCCCTTCACAACCAATCAAGAAACTT
>NW_020954590.1:35752448-35752512 GCF_900497805.2 Vombatus ursinus | reverse complement strand
TTATTAAGTCAGTGCTGTGTTCCAGGCATTGTGCCTCTTGGGAATACATAGTTTTGTTGTCATT
>NW_020954590.1:35677155-35752353 GCF_900497805.2 Vombatus ursinus | reverse complement strand
GTTGTTGAGTCATGTTCGACTCTTTGTGACCCCATTTGGGGTTTTCTTGGCAAAGATGCTAAAGTGGTTTGCCATTTCCTTCATCAGCTCATTTTACAGATGAGAAACTGAGGCAAACAGGATTAAGTGACTTGCCCAGGGTCATATAGTGTCAGAGGCCAGATTTGAACTCAAGAAGATGAGTGTTCCTAACTCCAGGCCTGGTGCTCTGTCCACAGAGCCATCTAGCTGCCCACACAAAAGAAATACGAAGACAAGAGTCAAAAAACCCCTGCCATTAAGCTTACTTTGTATTCCAAGAGGTACACATCTACCAAAATAGAGACAAGGTAAATGCAAGGTCATTTGGGGTTCTGTGTGGTCACATAGTGAATATAGAAATGGCCTTGGAGTCAAGAACTCTTGGGTTAAAGCCCCACCTCTAATATATACTGGTTAGGGGACCCTGGGCAAGATGCTTCACCGTAGTGCCCCAGGCAACTCAAGTTGCAAAGCAGGTGCTGGTCTGCACTGGCTATGTTTACCCCATCATTGGGAGCTCCCCATTCTGATAAAACCACAGCTGATTAAAAAAAAACTGGAGGTGGTTGGGAGAAGACAGGAAGGAGGAATTGGGAAAGGCTTTCTGCCTGTAGGAGGTGGTATTTGAGCTGAGCTTTGAGGAAAGCCAGGGTTCTAAGAAGCCAACATGAGGAAAAAAATACATTCCGGACATCTAGGAAAGGGCCCAAGACTCAGAGACCAGGGATGGGGTCGTGATTAAGAAACAACATACAGTTTGGCTGATTTGCCATATATGTGAAGGGAAGTAATGTATAATAAGGTTGGAAAAAATGGGTTTGAGACAGACTGTAAAGGGCTTTAAAATGTCAAACTGAGGAGTCTGTAGATAACCCCATTGGCAATAGGGAGCTCATTAGCAGGGAAGAACTCCAGAATACATGAACAGATGATCAGATCTGTGCTATAGGAATATTGATCTGGCAGTTGTGTGTACAGTGATTTGGAGAGGAGAGAACTGAAGTAGGAGATCAATTGGGAAGATAACTATCAAACACTCAAGAGGTGATGAGAACCTGAATTAGGGTGGTGACTGGAGAGACCAGACATATCTGAGAAATGTGGATTCTACCTCCAAAGAAGACTCGGCACACCAATTAGAAGTAGGTTATTTAGCCACTCATAAAGCAGTGGTAGTTCACCAGTGTTAAAAAGAAGACAAGGGATTCACAAATACATATTGTGATGTGGAAATAAACAATGAAAAGTTCTGAGATCTTCCAAAAAATGGCTATTGCTTGTTGTTGCCAAGGCAGAGAATGCCTTTCTATTTAATAAAATCAAGTAGGGAGTGAAACCAGCAGTCTGTTTCTCAGCAGCAGCTGCTAAAACATATCATCTGTATTTCAAAGGGGGGTTTTGTTTGTTTTTAATTTAACCTAGTTCCTCTCCTAAACTCTGTAGAATACCAAACAGTATGGCTCGATAGCTAGTATAAAACTAAAGGAAAATGATTAATATCTGTGCTCCCAAGTGACAAATAAAGCAGCCAGTTTTTTTCCAGGTTAAAGCTTTGTTTAAATGTAGAGCAAAGTTTGTGGTCAAAGCAGAAGGTTGTCTTACCAAGAAAGATAGATCAGCTTTTTTTACATTTTCTTCATGTAAAGGAATAGTTTTTGTTAAGCTAAAATTTTCTTAATTTCTAATGATGCTTACCCTGAGGATTTACCTGTGTTCACTTCTTAGACTATAGAGATAAAAATCTCCATTAGTTAACTAAGCCCCAAGCATTTCTGTCATGTGAAAGATGAACACAATAGAAATCAGAAAATATAATTTGTAGGAAGCCTTTTTTGCAGATAGAATTTGAACCTAGAAATGTGACTTTGTTTATGTAAAATAACTTGAGGCATAATTTGTGTAGGGGACAAGTTGCAGGTAGATGGTACTGTAGATAGAACACAAGGCCTGGAGTTGGGAAGACCTGAGTTTATCTAGCCTCAGACACTTATTAGCTGTGTTACGCTTGGCAAGTCACTTGACCCGGTTTGCCTCAATTTCTTCATATGTTAAAGTGATCTGGAAAAGGAAATGGCAAACTACTACAGTATCTTTACCAAAAAAAACCCAAATAGGGTCATGAAGAGTCAAACACAATTGCATCAACTGAACAACAACAACAACAACAACAACAAAGAGGGTAAGTTGTGTAAAAAAGGAAATTCAGTAAAAGAATTTCATTAATTTGGAATTTGTGATCATTTCCACAGGCTTGGGCTGAAGTTTGTGCCATCTATGAAGAAAGGTCTTGCTAAGCAAGTAAATTATTATAGGGAAGATATTTAAACTACTTAAGAGAACACACTCATATTCAAGAACTCTCAACCACCTTAGAAGCATCCACATCACAGTTGAAATAGCAGTTACAAACTATTATGTCTGTTCATGAGAAATGAGTTTTTATTTGAACCTGTTTTGACAGCAGTGGGTTGCTCTAAATCTAGTTACTGAATGCATTTCAAAATTTAATAAAATTTATGTTTCTTTTTTTAAGCTTAAGATTTTTTTCAGTTTTTCACTAAAATAGAATGTGACCTTTCTGTAGTTAGCCCAGATCTTCTGAGGATTAGATAATGTATTTAAGTATTTATAAATGTTTTTATAAATTGTAAATATTTATTTATTAGGTATAAATGTATTTAAGTATTATATCTACTTTCCTCTGACTTGCCATTCCTCAGATAGAAAATTGGTCATAAGTTTTCTATTGTGTAAATATCACAATCAGCCTTTGCTATTAACTATGGAATAAATTAACCAAGATAGTCTTTCCTGTAGTTGTCACAGAATATAAAGTACACAAGCCCAAACTATATGTATTACCATTTAAGTGGTAGTGATCTATTAATTGACAAGTCACAGAATTAAAGAATTTTAGAGCTAAAAAAGAGAAAGGTCCTATGATCCAATTCCCCCTTTTACAAAGTGAAGCCCCAAAGAGGTTAAATGAATTGCTGAAAATCATATAGCTAATTAGTGGCAGAGCCAAGACATCATTTATTTGGAACTATTGCAGATACTTAAAAACCAGAAGAGAATTTTGCTGAGAATAGTTTCTTAACTAATGACAGAATAGAATTATTCCAGTGGGGTGAGGACTACAGATATCTGATGGTTTCTAAAGAATCTTTGCTAATTTGTCAGTACCAGGAGGAAAGACACTGTTGCTTATCTGTTTATGGGTGTGGCGTCTAGTTCTTACTGCTGGCATAGTTTTTCTTTATCATTGGCTATAGTCAGAGGCATGCGTGAACCTTTTTCCATCTGTCATTCCAGGAATTATCTTGAGAGAGTGATAGCATATTATAGGTTGGTTTTTTTTTTTACTTTAATATTCCCTTTTAGTGGGATGCTGATTTTCTTTTCTCTTGACTACATTTTTGTCCTTTTTTGAGAATGTGCTATATACTGCCTCCTTGTGCTTGATGACTCTTTTTTTTGTTGTTCTTAAAATAGAAGTTATTACCATTGACACATTACCTGGGATTGGATTTTGTCCTGCTGTGGCCCCTTAGTTCTGAAAACACCTCTAGAGAGTTTTGCTGGTTACCCTTTCTTGCAGCTTTCCCCTGTATATTTGCTCAAGGATGAGAGCTTTAGATTTGCTCATCAGTAGTCTTACTATTTGTTGTTAGGTAATGCTGTACCATAAACAAAAGTATTTTTTATTCTCCCAACTGATGCTTCAGAGAGAAGTTGGGATGTGATATTCTCTACAATGCCTTCCATGGATAAAGCAGAAAATGTCCTTCAGCAAAAAAGATAAAAGATTTCTTCTAACACACACCAAAAACGTAAAAACAAAAGGGAAGGAATCTGGGAGTTCTGGGAGTCAGCAGGTACCATTACCCCGAGCTGTGGACCGGTGAAAGCGAGCCAATTGGCCAACTATTAGAGATGCTTTCTTCTTTCCCTTAAACTGATAGATGGGCCCCATATCTAATTTCAAGTTTTAATTGTTAGCTTTTGTTTATACCAGCCCAAACTTACTGCAACAGGCTGGGAAAGTATTTCTAATGACATGCCAGGAGCTTCTGATCCATCACTGGATAAAGGAATCTTTAATCACTAGCTACACATATCGAGAGCATATTTTAAAGCCCACAAGCATCCAGAAAAATGTCTGAGACTTTAGCTTGGTACAGCATGAAGCTCCAAATGTTTCATTTTTTTCTAGAACTCTTAGATAAACAGTTCAACAATGATCTACTCCAAAACTTTCCAATTTGATTTAATAACCAATATTTGAGTATTTACTATGTGCAAGGTACCTCAGGGCATACAAAGAAGGTTGACATAGTCCCTGCTCTTGAGGTGTTTACAACCGCTGGGGAGGTGAGGGGAGTGGGAGGATGAGGAATAAGACAGATACACAGTGATAGTACAGAGAAGAATAGAAATTCCATGTTCACTTTAGCAGTTGGGGCATATATAGTGTTTCCCAAGCACAAGGGGCCTGAAAATGTATCCATAAAAGGATACAGTATCTTTTATTTTGGCCCTTGGACTTGAAACATACATCCATAAGTTTTCAGTCCCTTACTCTAATGCTCCAAACTGATACCCCAAGTTGCCAAGTTAGTTGATGAATCTTATAATCCTGTCTACCATTTTTAAAATGAAAGAGACAAGGAAAAAGGCCTGGAGGGGTCTTTCTCCTTCCAGTCAACTGAGAACTGCAGGTAAGTGGTGAAATTTTTGTTGATGTTTTCATGGAGCTACCCAGAACAGTGGTCCTTTTCCAGGGTCATTGCTATGTAGAAAATGTTTATTTCTTGTCCTTGAGTATGGCTTTTCAAAGCAGAGATTGAAACTTCAAGGGGGGCAAAATGTGATAAAAGACTAAACTCCATGCATCAGCCAGTAGAGGAATAATGGCACCTCTGGAGCCCTGTGGTAGTGTAGGTTCAGTCTCCGAATTACATAAAGTACAGAGGGTGAAGCTTCTAGACTAGAGAAAGAACAAAAGGATTACTATGTATAAGCATCTGGCAACATTCTTTTGGTTCTTTGACCTGGGATTGATCAGAAATTCATCATTAGATTTAGAAGAGACCTTAGAGATCATCAAATCCAATCTTTTGATTTATTGATCAGTTGTGTCTGACTCTATGTCTATTTTCTTGGCAAAGATACTGAAATGATTTGTCATTTCTTTCTGCAGTGTGTTCCCATTTTACAGATGAGAAACTCAGGTAAATAGGGGTTAAGTGAGTTGCCCAAGGTCACATAGCTAGTGTCTGAAGCCATATTTGAACTCAGATCTTCCCAACTCCAGCTCTATCTATTGTACCACCTAGCTACCCCAATCTTTTGACTATTATAGTTTTTTTCTTTTTTGGAAAAAAATTTATTTTAAGTATTACCCAGTTACATGTAACAATTTTTTAAACATTCATTTTAAAAAATTTGCATCCTAAACTCTCTCCCTCCCTGACTACTGGGATTTTTCAAAGTGACTGGGAATTACCTAGCTAATGACTTGGCTAATAATGTTTGTCACTTTATGAAAAATTATATATTTGCTACACTTGTTTTAAATTACTGTTTGTCATGTTGACATAATTAATAGCTGCCATACTAGAGGCAGGAATTGCAGATTCATGCCTCAGGCCTGGAGCTCAGACTATGACATCCTTTCTACACAAAGATGGTGTTATTCCAAGTGGCTCTGTGAAAGCCTCAACAAAAGCTCCAAAGTCACTGGCCTGTCCTCTTAGCCACTGTTCTTTCTGCCTGTGTGAAGCTGTCTTTTTTTTTTTTTACCCATTTGCCTGCAATTGTCAATTTAGTAGGAGCAAAACCCCTCCAGACTCTTTTCCTTTTCAATTTCATTTTAAAAATGGTAGATAGAACTATAAGATTCATTAACTTTGTCATTTGATTCTACTGGGTGTAAGTTCCCAGTAGTTTTCCTAGAAGTGGCATTGGGAGTTTTTTTTTACCTCCACGTACATATGCTTGCCCATTTACATTTGTATTCAGGGTCAAGCTTTTGCAACATGGACATCCAGAGTTAAGGTATAATATATATGGTCATGAAGTTGAACTGGTATATATACACATAGTCATGAAGTTGAATTGGTGTCAAACAACCAGCTTTGCCTACGAACTCCGAAGTCTTCTAGAATTTCAGTTTTTAAAAACTCCACACATTTTGGGGGGAGATAATGAAATTTTAGGATTGGAGTATAGGATTGCTTTGACTTGCTTCCATTAACACTAACTGGGAGCCCCACTGCATTTTGTATGTGTTTCAATAAAAAAGATACTAACAGTCAACTACCAATTACTTGCTTTTGTATTATCTACGGTCTCCTCATCCTGATAGTCCAGCTAGATTGTATATAACTAACCTTTAGGTTGAATAGGGGAGTTGTGATGATTACAGAGATAATGAGTGCATTTATGGAACAACTATAAATAACTTTTAGACTATTGTTTTTCTATCTCATTCAGTCCCAGGGATAATCAAAAGTTGACTATATTTATTGTCCCAAAGCTTTATAGGAAATCAAGTCCAAAGATCCTTATGGAGGCCCTTATAGAAATTATATCAAGCATAATTGCATATATTAGAAATCAAGTTTCACTATTTAGAAACAACACATAGGATGTAGACGTGTAGAATCTGCTGAAACAGATGTCGTTAGAGATGCTCTAGAACAGTCCCCCTTTTCCACATTATGAAACTGAGTAGATGGCATGTGTTTGAGATATATTTTTCAATAAAGAGAAAATTATGGTAAATTCATCTTTTAAAATGGCATTTTTTACTTAATTTGGGTGTTGATGAAAAGCTAAAAAATAGAAAACATTTTCTTGTGTACATTAAGACGGAAATCATGTTGGGAGTAAACATTTTAAATGGTGAAAATACCTTACAATATTCTTTTAATAAAGGCCTTTAAAACAAAATGTGCTTTGATTTGCATTGCCTAATACTAATAACCAGAGTTGATGGAACCCCCTCCTTGGTCTTTAAGAATAAAAAGGTAGAAATACATTGTGGCAGACTACATTTCACTTTTCACTTAACAAGACATAAGCTTCTACCATTTTTCTTAAAACTAAAGGTATCACAATGCTGTTTTCTTCTGAAATGGTCTTTAAATTAGTTCAGTCTAGGTCCTTAAACTAGTCTGGATATTTAAATTGGTTTAATTTCAATATGTCAAAAGTTTAAAAGTTTTTTTAGATGAATGTTAAAATACAGAGATGCTTAATCACTTTGGAAAGAAGAAATTTTTACAACTTTCAATATATATTCAATGTAATTTATCAGGAAATTATCAGTTATTGAACACTGGTGTAATTGGAGTTTTAAAGGCAGGGGCTCAGAGTTTCATTTCTTTGGGTATATTTAAGGAGAAAAACTTGGAAAATGTGATTTCATTTGTCATGGGAAAACAAAGATCAAGAAACTTTAGTTATATCATTAATTCTGTCTATTCACACACACACATATACGTACAAAATTTAAGCTGCAATTTCAGAGAAAAGGTGGCATTTAAAAATGTTTGATGGTCTGAATTAGCATAGACATGTAGTCAATAAAACAAGAATCACTCAAAAATTTCTTTTGAGTGACAGATATCAGGTAGTAGTTGGCAAAGTGTTCTTAAGGTGTCAGTGATAAAAATTCTCTTCCCTCTCTAGCCCAGATGATTCCCACTAGTAATGAACAGGCAAAGTCATCTAGTTAACCCATTTAGAACAGGAAAATCAACACACACAGAGGCTATGATGGAAAGGCTTTTTTATTTTTCCCCAGATAATTTTCAAATAAGAGGCCTTAATGAAAAACGCTCAGTACTATCACCATGAATACCAGTAAGACCTTGGATTTTATACACATAGAAAGCTGAGAATACATTCCTCACAACCCTAATTTAATAGTTCTTCATACAAAATTCTCTGTATTTTCACCATCAGCAAATAATTGTGGCACATTTTAGGAACTTTCATGTCTCCTATGTGACCTTTAAAACCAAGTCCTACATTTATTAATACAGTTAGAAAAATAAAAGCTTTAAGAAAAATTCATGGTGGTGAGTTCATGTTGCTAGTCACATATCCCCTTGCAACTTAATTCTTAAAATGCTACGTGCCATAAAGTCTCCAAGGTTTGACTTAAAAGGCTCAAAATTTGAAATCTAGTAAGATAATTTTTAATCAATGTGCATATCAATAAGACTTGCTTTCATTTTCAGTCATCTTGGGAAAATCTATTCCCAGTGTCTGCTGGATGGCAGCCTTTCGAATATTAATAAATATATTACATGTATTTACAAACTTTCTCATATATTCTGACACTGATACGAGGTCAAACTACAGGGAGAGAAACATAGAACTCTCCACAGGGTAACTTTATGAGGTATGAGAACAAAAAGAAGTGGTACTCAACACCTGGAGTGAGCATGAGAGAAGAGCAAAGAAAGTGGGAAGAGGAGATCCCACAGTGCTGCCAACCAAAAGGAAGAACACCTAACGCTGAAGACAGCACTTCCGGGTGTGTACAGGGCATCGCACACAGCAGGTCATTTTATTTCATTTGAGCACACATTGCTCCAAGATCCCTTAAACTCCAATGAAAGGGGCAGTACAGACGCCTTAAAAAAAACAAACTGGATCACAGGTGAATGTTAAATAGCATAAAGAGGAATACTGAACAATTTTAAAATGTGAAAATGGGCACATGTTCCTAAAGACAGACAAGGCAAAGGATTTTAAATTCCAGCCCTTTAAACTGAGAATTGCTTCTAATGGGAATTAAGCGATCACTATAGAATTTAGCAAAGGAAAGCAAAAGGTTAAAACACAAGGACTGGCTTTGGCACCCCAAAAAGCACACCAATAGGACTAATACAAATTACAGGTTGACTGGTACTTTCCTCCTTTTCTTACAGTAACCATTTAAAACATTGTTTCATTTGTATTAACCATGCATCCTATTATGTTAAATTTGCCCACTTATATTCTAATGACCAAGAGAGCAAGAATGGTGACTAGAGTTTCATAAACTTCTGTACCACCATGGGTCTAAAGGAGGAAGATAGGCTGGAAAGATCACCTCTTTGTTATTTACTTTTATTTATTTTTGTGAATGTAAGAAAATTCCTCAGTTTTAGGATGTTACCTTCTTTGCTTTTGTGTGGTTTGTTATGAGAGGAGGCAGTGTGTCCTTGCTACAGGCTTCAAGTCCTGCCTTAGGCACATACTGGCTATCTGATCACGGGCAGGCCACTAAACCTCCAGTACCCCAAGCAACTCTCTAAGATTGCAAATTAAGTCTGTGTCACTGATCTGTGTCAATGAAGGGAATTTCTAGACTAGATTTTCCCTATACAGATTAAATTATGGGTCCAGACCAAAAAACAAGCAAACAAAAAACTGATCAAGCATGGCTGTGTGTATGTTTACACACATGCACACATGTACAAGGAACTTAATTGAGCTATCTTTTTCTCTTACCTTCATATCCTCTTTTCCAGCTAGCAATTATTTTAAAAGTTTGAGTATGGGGTCCCAAAATATTGTGGCTCACATAAAATTTTTTCCTGAATATAAATTTCAAACAACTTGGTCTCTTAGAAAATGTTACAAATAAGTTTCACTGAAGTATAGATTTTTCGAAGCTCTTAAAATAATTTAAACTTCTACATAATCAGAAATACCTGGAGACATTATAGTTTCACATGCAAATATGAAGGAACTGTTAACGTGCATTATTTAATTAATCATTCAAATTTATTTTGGAAATTTTAGGCTATGAAATCATAAAATTTTAGTCCACTTCAAAGTAGTATTGGGATAGTTTTGAGGCATGTTAACTTCATATAGAAATGTTAACTATATTTTGATACAATAACAAATACTTATCATGCCACCTATGGTGCTGTCACCAGGTTGAATATGGATGTATCTACTGCTTTATGAAAATTACAATGCATGTGCATTAACTGATCTGACAAACATCAATGGTTATTTGGTTGGTTGTTTTAAGCATACCAAAATAATCTATTCCATTTTATGATCTTAAATGAGCTGATAAATTTTAGGTGCACAATGGCTCGCCCTTTCTTCCCCGCCCCCCCAACCCCCAATACTACACACATGAAGCCATTTGTGAGAAAAAGAAATGCAAAAAAGCATCTGAAGCCAGTCAGCAGGTTAATGTTCTTATAACTTTAAAACAGCTAAACAACCATTTTTGTTTTAAAAAGTTCATTTACAAAAATAAATAAATTTGTTTCCAGTCTAAGACCTTAGGTACCAAATTACAGCCGAGTTTAGACTTGATGGCCAAGTTCCTAAGATATGAAAAACATAGTTGATAATGTATCTGCTACTAGAGCCATACCAGTGTGGTCAGAGGCTGCCAACCTGTATAGTCTCAAAACAGACCACCCACCTTTCAAGTGTGATCATGGGCTCTTTTGACATTATAGGAATATACTCAAGCTGTTGCCTTATGCTTTAGTCCCCAAACTTCTGCCAAACCTCTATCACCCAGTCTATTATTACTAATACTACCAATAGTCACAATACATTCAAAGGAATAAAGTGTCACCTCCATGAGAGACACTGGTCAGTTACACTAGGGCTGACAAATCCAGCAGCTTTGGGGAAATAGTCACCCATTTGGGTGTACAGCTTATGCTGGTGTTTTACACTAGAACACAGACATCATAAAGTCCCTTATTTAACCAAAATCTCAGATTAACAATAAATTTAAAAATCAATTTGTTAGCATTAGCAAATCCTAGAGTTTATGCTGTGAGACAATAATTACTATAGCCCATGCTAGGAGTTTAGCGTCCTTCAGGAGGGCTCTGGATTACTGTATACACTACATGTGAACACTGTTAGGTGGAAATGCCAATATGACTTACTGCTTAGAACTGTGCTAACACTGATTCCTTTGTTAGATTGGTTTCTCCTTAAAGAACTTTTCAGCCTTGGTTGGAAAACGATTCAAAAAGTGGTAAAGAACTGAACTCAGGGAAAACTGTTTTGTCCTTCAAATGTACAAATTAAAAAAAAAAAGGCAAGTTTCAAACCACTGTTTTCTTTCAGTGCAAATGATTGATCGGCTGACCTGTTGCATATCGGTAACAGATATGAACACAGCATTCAGTCAATAGAACAACGTGGTGCAACAAATATCTGATATAATGCAAATTCAAGCCTATGAAATAAAACCACAGAAAGGAAAGGAAAGAAAAGACAATGCAGTTCTTAGTGTTCTCCCACCAATGCTGACTTTGTGAACAAGAGCAACTGGAAAGGCACGAGGCTCAGATTTCATTGATAGTTCTCTCCGAAGGGCAGTACTCCGAGGGACCTGCTGAGGACATGTAGAATGACTGTGTTTTCCTTTTCAAACGAGCTCGCTTGTTGGCCAGCACCAGGCTTCTCCGGCTGGAGCTGATGATTTCTGAAATAAACTTTTTGCAGTCTACACACACCTCCATAGTACTCCAGTCCTCCATCAATTCTTTGGGAAATTGTAGTTCTTCATCTGATTTATCTACAGACTTAGATTTTGAGGAAAATCTAAAAAAAAAAAAAGCCTAAATCAATATCTATATTTCCTTAATTAAGAGCATCATGTGAATAAAATATAAATTCTGAAGGTGAAAATTTATCCCACTGCTGAAATATAAGAAGAATCTCATGATACTTTACCAAGAGGGATTTCTTATTCATTTATTAGGGCCTATTATAAGTAAGACTCTTCACTCATATCCTACTCCAATCTCACTGTGGCAAGGAGGTAATGCCAGGACAATGCAAGATCATGCCAGTAGAGGGCAACCTCTGGTAGGTCTTACCAAATTAAGCATGCTTCAAGGATACCTTGAAGTCATCTGCAAGGGGTCATCACCATGTGGTTGTCCACCAGATTGTAAGGTTTTTCAGCTACAGAAACTCATTAACACCCCTCAGTAAGACGTAATGAGTTTCCATGTGCATCAATGGACTTGAAATCATGGATCCTTCAAATCCTGAACTGCTTTCAAGGCATCAGGTATTGAAGACAAAGACCAGAAAACAATGTTCTTTTTTCAAAAGAAACTTGGGAAATTTGCTATGTAAAATATCTAAGAATCTCAAAATTATAATATTTGGAATGTAATTATCCCCAAGCTAGAATGCTAAAGGAAAAGAATATTTTGCTTAATTGAATATTCTGTTTAACTGAGAATTAACCACAAATGGGAACACAGGGATTACTGTTTTTCAAAGAGCAAAGGTGGCAAAAATGCTAAAATTATAGTGCACATAATTTAAAATCTCTGATTCTTCAGATGTCACTTCAGAATCTTGCGGTGGCCCAGTATCTTCATTATGAATGTTAGTTATCATCATATAATAGAAGGCAGATATAGCATTATTGTCCATATGACATAATCAATAAAACCTGGAAGTTGTTCCTTGATATTCCCATGAATAAGTCCATTAATATGTCGGTTCACACACTTTCTCATAAAAGTAGAGTGATAAATGTAGAATGCCACCCCTGACAAATTCTGGTGATTTTAGTTTTCTGGTTGTTTTGAATCTAGAGAAATAGTAGTTTATTGTACCATCTTCAAAATGGAAGTAATTTTTATTTCTTAAGTTATTTATTTTATGGTTTCGTAATTTTCAAATATTTAGAGCTGGAATTTTTTTTTAAATCATTTACTATTTCATTTAAACTGAAAAATGAATATAACTATTAATACAGCAGAAGTAAAATGACTTCAATTTGTTTGGGCTCAATGCAAGCTCTCTCATTACTACCATGGTCTACCCTAGGAATTCTAAGCATTTTGAAATGCTATATCCTAAATTCACTAATAATTCAAAAAATGAAAACTTATCATTCAAGTACAATATATGAAGGGAGAGAGCCTAAAGTGGGGATTTTCAGACTCTAGGACATGGTCCAAAAATGGTTCACAGAGTAAATTTTCTCTTACTCTCCTCCCTTTTTGCAATAGAACTGCAATGAGTAAGTTGCAAGAGTTAATAGCTGGTACCAATCTACTTCTGGCTTGTGAGCTAATGGTCAGTACTCAAATCATCCTCTTTTCTCTGAAAGTCTATGGCCAATGTTGTCCTATCTACCTTCTCAAGAACTAAAATTTACTCAATCCCTACCCCACCCTACTCAAGATGTGGCTCCCACTTAGCTTTGGAAAAAGTTTAGCACCCTGGCACTTTTTTTCAAACATTGACAACCTCTGGAATCAAGCTTTATTTTTATAAGTAGAATATAAACACCTTCATGGTACAGACTGTTCTGTTATTATCTTTGATACACATGGCAGTCACTTAATATTTGCTGGACTTAATTATTCTTTCTTTAATAACCAGCCCAAAACACTGAAGGCCAAACTCTACACAAAGGATAAAACTTGATTTCCTCCTAAAATAAGAATAGGGAAAAGAATGCCCAGAATGGCTCTATAGATGTCTTTAATCTTCATTTTAAAATAGTACATTCATTTGTAAAAGTTGCACTGTAAATGGTTTTCACTTTTGTAGTAGCCTAGTTGAGAGCTGGAAAAGGATAGAGGTTAAAGATGATCTAGTCCAGCACCATCATTTTATAAAAAAGCAACTGAGCCCAGAGATATGACTTGCTCAAAACCTCAGTGTAAAAGTTACAGAGCTGAGATTCAAACTTTGTGCTCTATCCATTACACTGTCCTGCCTTATTTCTAAGTTTCAAAAAGGGTTAGGAAACCTAGTTAAACTATAAAGTAAGGTGGCTTTTAAATAGCTGCTTGCCCATTCACTAAGGCAATGAACTGTGCAGACCAATCTGTTTTTGCAGTTTACTGGCAAAATCCAAACCTATCTTTCATCACAGATACCAAAAAGATAATCTCTCTGTTACTAATAAAGTTCCAGGAATTCTCACCTGGCAATGCTCCGAAGTGGTCGATGGTGGCTAGTAGAGGGTTTTTCGGGTCTCATAAAAGTTTCTCCTCTTTGCAAGGCAGAAGGTCCCAGAGAAAAGATAGGAAGAGTGGAATATGGCTTGGATGGCAATCGCATCTGTTACCCCAAAATGAGACCAAGAATGAAAAATGTTGTCACAGATATATAACCTGTGCTCTAAATCCATGCCCTAAAAGTAGCATGAGCTATTTATCTCAGCTTACCTTTTTGCAACACTGTGAGCATACTGGCCTGTGTATGAAATCAAAAGCAGTAGTCAGTATAGGGCATTTGAAGCATTTTGTCAATAATTCAAGGCCTATCTACCTGGGTAGATTAGACTTCTATACTTAATTGTGAAAACTCTCTATCCTTTCTCCTATCAGTAGGTGCACTTCATGTGACAGTAGATAGGACAAATACAACTTATCTCAGAAAAAGACCTAGATAAATGGATCACCTATATTTATATAAAATTTACCTTTTTTAAAATACAAAGTGATCACATTAATTGCTTCTAAATTTCATGTCTAGTTTAAATATAAAATACTATCATCAGAATCATCCGTGCTTAAATTAAACAAATGATATCTATGAATTCATTATCCTAGTTTATAATAATCAATTGTTTGGTAAATTATTATAAAGAAACCAATATTCTCACCCCCTCCAAAGATATAAAAATACAAGACAGATAAGTAGGACATTACCAATAATTTCCCTGTGTACAGAAGCTTTAAATAAAATTAATGTCAGTGGGATTCTTACTAGTAAATATCTTTCATCATGTATGGATTGCCTTACCTCTTACAGAACTGACAGGTATAAGACCAAGTGAAGAAGGAAAACCTCCTAGTTCGGCAACAGAAGCAGAGCTAGGAAATAAAATTTGAAAAAGGAAGAACTGTGTCAACAGTTAATTTTCTAATATTGGAATAAGGTTGTGATGTGCATGTTATATAAGTTCAGTGGATGCCATGAAGAAGACAACTGAGACATTGGTTTTTAAGTTGGCTCTCCCTCACTTCATAAAAAAAACAACCCACATATAATTATATGTTTGCAGTTTCACATGAATAATAAGGTTATAGATTTAAAGCCCTGGAAACAAACTGAAGGACTCAAAGAACTGTACTCTCCCATTCTCGGATATTTCTTATTTACAAAACCCACTAAAAAGCCACCTTAAGGTATATATAGTTTTATATACACACATTAATTACTAAGTTTATTTTTAAGCCCTCAACAAAACCATCCTATTTGTTAGTTTGGTATTTCTAGAGAGGAACTTTAGTGATTCTCCCTCTTAAGGGAAAGACAGAAAGAAATATCATTCCACTACTAGTGAAGAGAAAAAATTCTTTGCTCCAGAGAAATTCTAAGAGTCATGCTTCAACAACCACAGATATACCTTTCCTTTTTTCAGTGCAGTGTAGACATCTTTATACTGTTGATACTTTTCCAGCTCTGCCTTTACCAGCACCTGGCGAATATGCATCAC
Source organism: Vombatus ursinus (assembly GCF_900497805.2). NCBI lineage: Eukaryota > Metazoa > Chordata > Mammalia > Diprotodontia > Vombatidae > Vombatus > Vombatus ursinus. The sequence continues at coordinate 35,736,854 of NW_020954590.1, read as the reverse complement.
TTCCTCGACTGTGAGAGCCAAGCATTCCACTGGATAACAGAATTCTTCCTGAAATTCAAAATTCCACAGGAATAAGAAATTCCTATGCCCACTTCAAGTCTTTCTCTCAGAGAACCATTACGTGATTAGTAGAAGCTTCAAAGAAGAAAGATTTTTCATGAAAACTAGAGAAGACTTGGCTGATTCGTGGGCATCACATAACTTTCAAATACCTTGAGATATGGGATGGCATAATAACTGCTAACAGTCCACCTGATTCAGGTCTATCTTTGTGCCATTCACAACAACATCAAAGTTTTCAGGTTCAGGTGTTTTGTCTCATGGAGCGGTTTTATTTAGTAGACATGTATATTTTTATTATGAAAGTTTTTCAATCATTTTTTGCTTGTTTAGTCCAATTGCATCGCAGTTTTATCTTTGGACTGGTAGATATACTAAGCTGTTACTTAGTGCTGTTGTTCCATATAGCATGTGAGATATAGACAAGCAGCAGCACTAGTACTAGTACTGTTTTCAAATGTATGTTGGTTTGTGGTGCCCAGAAGAGCCAAAGAAAGTGGTTAGTAATTTATCCCCAAAGGCTTTATTTAGTGGCATGTCACATCAGCAATCACAGAAAAACTCCAATTTTATGAATGGAATTTGAACATGAAACTGATAAGGTAATTTCACAGACGAAATGTGTTAATATGCATTTTTGTTTTTCCTTCAAAAAGAACTATTAAATATATAAAAGATTTTTTTTGGAGGGGAGAAGGCTAGACTTAAATATTATTTCAAATTTCTTCTAAGTGCTAATGGCTCAGGTTTTGATCCTCTAAAAATAGTTAGGTTAAAATAGGTTAGATGCTGATGTAATTGATTCCACTGAATAAAAAAACCTCATTTCCATCTGTTTGTCATCCAGCTCTGCTTTTGATTGGATAAATCTAATAGAAAGACAGAACAATTACGCATTCCCACCATTCTATGCTTCACAGGCACTATTGTGGTGAAGTGACACTGAAACTTAATGTTCTCAGTATAAACACATTAATTCACTCCCACACACACATACACACACACAATAGCATTGCTCACAGCAACACACTGACATTTTTGAAATCTAACAAATAAGCCAGATGAAGAATCGGATGACTATGGATGTAGTCAGTTGATGGAGTTTTAACAATCAGTTCTGTCTTTCAATCAGAGAAAAATAAAAATTGAAATCTGTGGGACAAACTCCACAAACATTAGCATTTTAGAACCACCGCATTCTAAAGAACTATTGCCTTGTTTACTGGAATCAAATGCACACTTCCCTCTGTTCCTCCAAACACACACACACACAAAGCTGCTAAAATTTGTTTAAATTTTTATTTTCTTTTATAAAAACCAATAGCTGCATGTGTCTTACCTAGTCGCTTGGGGAAAGAATTGTTGGTTCAGAAATATATGATTTCCTCCAAAAGGTGCAAAAACAATCACCCCTCACACAACTTCACTTTCCAATGGGAGAAATTTTCAGATATAGCACAAGTGTTTTACATTTAGGTTCTGTGTTTACTGTACTTTGATTTGCCTTGAGAAAGGGGGTGGTATCAAGTGGGAAGAAATAAAACTTTTCAAAGGTATAAGCTTTCAAGAGTGTTATATCAAATAAACAGAGCTGGCTGAACATTTCATTTGATGCAGCTATTGTCCTTTTAAATATTTCGTATGAATAAAAAAAGAAAAATATTTCATATGAATAAGAGCTTTTCCCACCTACCTCATTTATTCCTGAGTATGACAATAATTTTAATCATAAGTTTTTAAACTACATAGTAGTGTAAGCCTATAAATAACTACTCATTAAATTATTTCACATAACTATGATGATTTTTTTTTTACTACCTTGTTTGTTAAAGGCTAAGTGGTATCTGTTTCACAAGGTCATATTAATATATATGGTAAGGATATGTATGTATCATGTTCTTTCAGTCTTAAGTCAACAAAAATACTGATTCAAGCATATTTTAAACTAATCACCTTTAACCATATTTGAAAGTGTACCACTTTATGGACTATGCAGGAAATATGAGAATATTTTGTATGCCTTTTTTTTTTTTAAAAGAAAAGCTTCCTAAGCTATCCATTAATAACATAATCCTTGTCAGGTTCAATGCTAATGTTTTACTTCTGGAGCTTTCACAAGGACAACAAAACTTCAATGCAACATGAAATGAAAAACAAATATGCTAAGTTAAAAGAAAAACTTTCTATATACTTTTTTTTAAATGAAGAGAAAGATAAATTCAATACTGCTGGGCTAAATAAAATTTCAATGGATTGTGTTGAGAATGAGCTAGCTAAAACTCCAAAGCATCTAAAGCATTTAGAGTTTTAATCATAAACTATAACCAGGTCCCCAATTATTTAATCATGCCCAATTATTTTAAAACACATGTTACCTTCATTTTAATCAGTAGACACTAGTAAAGGGGTTAAGGACCTAGACTCTGCAAAACTACCACATTTTCTTTATCCTCTTACTTTGGATCTAACTCCCAAGGTCAGCAGGGAGAAGTCTGAGGATACACAAGTTTAAGAGGAGAATGGATATGATCAATATGCTGTATGGTCCAATGTGCCTTTAGAACTCATTTTTCATATTAAGTGGTGGCATTAGGAACTAGTTCAATACTCTCATTCTGTTTTCAGCATTCACATGGGATCAGATCCACTAATAAAAATATAGTGATAACCTAAGTACATTATGTAGTTTATGTTATTGAGCCACTGTATAAAAAGAAAGCTAGTTGTGCTCTTATAGTTGGCATTTTATAGGGAAACAGAAGAACCTAGAAAATCTGGCCCAAAGCACGCATCATATTCTTAGTTTTTCATAGATTACAAAGAAGCAGTTAAAAACCAAAATTAACAGCTGTAGATCTGACTAGTCTCTCTTTCATAATAATTAGAAACAATTAGGTCATTTCTTTTTATCATTGTTATGTTTAGATTTATCAAGCTAAATTTAAACAGAGCATTAGAAAACCAAGGATCATTTATGAAAATGCTGTCAGATCATCAATGATAGTGGTAGGAACAATGGGAGTTAGAAATTAGGTCATTCAAGTAATACTGCCAGTATCAAAACAGGGAAAGGAATTAAGATTCACCCTGTACGCAATGACTTGTTACCAGAGAACAGAACTAGTTGGGACTCACTTACATTTGGGAATTTATTTCTACAGTACAATAGCCAATAAAGAATTGATGCAGAAAACAGCTTCTAGGTCAGCTAATAAAACATAATATTTAGGAGAAAAAAAGCACACTGTGCAGGATGGAAGCCCTTTGCTAGAGTAAACAATTAACTCTGCTTTCAAATGATGATCTGCTTTGCATGGTAAATTTACAGTCAAAATCAGTGTCAGTATGTTCCAAGATAATTTTAATGTATTTTATATGAAAGCTTTTGAACCTTTCTCCTTGCTTTAAAAGCTTGAAGATTCAAGGGCAGTAAAATAGCCAATCTATGAAAATCTTAAATGTAATAACAAAACATTAGTAATAAAAATATTTCAAACAATTGAAAAAAAAACAGAAGAAACAACCATTTCTCTCTGTGCAAGAAGGAAGTGGGTTTTCATAAAGCCACATGACACCCCTGACTAGTATTACATATCTTTTTGAGGAGAGGCTGGTAATGAAAAAGGATCGCTCTCCCAGCAAGCATAGATACAGTGCTACTCTTTAGTGACAGTACATTCATGAACATCCCCCAAATGGAGAAAAGCCTAAAGCACACCAGGTGCAGAAGGCAGATATATTGCTCACATGATCTGGTTGTGGCTTACATGGCTACTAGTATACTCTTCACCAGGAGCTTAGCTACACCAATCAAAGTGGCTGTTACTGCCATTTTCTTGACCAGGAACAAACCAGGTGGGAGCATTTAATGCATTAGCAATATACTTCTACTCTGAGAGGGCAGAATGAAAGGCTTCTCCATGCTGGAGAATGAGATTACGTGAAGAGAAAAACATCCAGGGCATCTCCCTAATCTGATGCTGCATTTTAGTTTGTTGTCCTTTCGAAGTTGATTTTCCCCTCAAATGAGATAATTGAGTGATCTATAAATCCTACAAAAGACTGAAATCAATGATCAGAAGCATAGTGCCAATCTAAGCTGTTAAATATTTTCAGCAGTACTTTGCTCTTAAAGAGGGTGCAGAAATGTAAAATAATTCCCAGAACCGGCAGAAAGAGGCCAACCTTTGCGGATTTCCACCTGCTGGTAAAAGCTCTCTCACAGAGATAATACATAGCCCCTGCTACCCCAAACATGGCTGCTTCAAAGGGATGAGAGCTGAGCAGAGAAGCTGTTTGTATGGTAGAAAAAAGTGGTCGGAAAGGTGTCCTTGGCCATAAACTGGTTATCCTAGGAACCTGAACAATAGACAGGGAAAAAAAGAAAATTGCAAAGGAAAAGAAAAGATGGAACAAAAAAAACAAATGAATGCAGAACATGAATGATGTCATAATAGAGATTCCAAGTCATGAAAATAAACCCCTGAAAATGTAAAGATCAAGATATACATATACATACATATATGTATGTATGTATATATGCATGTACATGTGTATATATGCACATATATATGCATGTTCTTGTGTCAGTATTTGTATCCATTAGTATAAACCTAGAAAAATCTGAATTTCTAATTGCTGGAGACCAATTTCTCTCTCATAACAAAGACCTACATGTGGACTTTTTTTTTCCCCAAAGTGCTTGTTTAATTCTTACTATCAATGCTTTGATGATGGGGTAGAATAAATGGAAATTAAGAGTATAAAGGACAACTAACTGCTTTATATGAGTGATATACAAGGCTAAGAAATTCTAATAACCAGCTTGCTTGGTTTCATAAGTCAGAGAAGGAATTTAAAGACCAGCCTTCTTTCTCTCTGCTGGAAAATTACGATCATTTGGCCAAAGTTGAATAAAGACACTGCAGACATCCTGTAAAAGGGGAGGAAAAAAGGTGTGATAAAAATTAAGATTATTAGCAAAAACATTTTACATGTCTCAGTAGGATTTCAAACACGAAAGAGTAGCTTGTTTCACAAAAAGTGGTATATATTCTAATCATCATCACCCCTCTCACTTAAAAAAAGGTTATCACTTAGTAAACTAGAGGGCATTATTGTGAAAGTAAGACTTATGCTATAATATTAACCTTTATATGCATTATGTTATTTTAAGAGGGCTTTTGAAAGAGTAAAAATTATATATGAAGTGCATACATTAAACTCATGTTGTTTTGAAAAATTATAAGAGATGTTTGAGAGTCCAAGAGATTTCACGTGACACTTTCAAAAATTATTAACAACAACAATAACAAAAATAGCCAACATTTTATAGCACTTTCAGATTTACAAAGTGCTTTACACAAATTATCCCATTTGTTCCTCACAACAACCCTGTGAGGTAGGTTCTTGAAGTTAAGAAAAGGGGACTTGCCCATGGTCACACTGCTAGTAAGTGTCTGAGACAGAATTTGAATTCACGTCTTCCTCACTCCAAGGTTCACACTCTACCTGCTACATAACCATTTTTCTAAATAGGTTTCATCTTACTCTCCTACCCCATAAAAGAAAACATCCACATAATAAGACTATGTACACTTACCAATAATTCAGTTTCACAAGGAAGTAAGATAGCTAACATGAGTACCATGAGGACTGCAAAGTGCTTTACACATGTTATGCCTAAAGTTGTGGATATTCTTTCTTGGCATATTCTTTTGACTAGTAATTTGCATTCCCAGATGAGCCTAACTTTGTTAGCAATCAATTGAAAACATTTAATTTAATATAACATGTATGGTTTTAGCCTTGTCCCCAAGAGTTTTTATATAAATAGATATGCTAGAATGAAAGAAATTCCTTAAGGTCAAAGGCTTTTATCTTATTTGATCTTTACATTTCTCCTAGATACCTAGCACAATGCCCTGGACACAGGGTGACATAACAATAATAACAAGAGTTAACATTTACATATTGCTTTAAGATTTGCAAAGGTACTTCAGCATAGCTCAGGTTCTTAATAAATGCTTACTGATTTGACTATTGGTTGACTGAAAGATTATATATGCAAATGTGTATACTATATATAAAATCTCATTTGATATATGTCAACATTTCTATCTATATATCTGTATCTAAAATCTTATTTGATCTTTACAAAAATGTAATATTATCCCTATTTTCAGATGAGGAAACTGAGACTTTGAGAGGTTAAATAACTTGCCTAGAATCAGTTAGTAGGGGACTGAGAGAGAATTCACATTCAGGTCTTCTTGACTCAAAGCCCAGCACTCTATCCACTGTACCACCTCGATGCCTCCATAGGTATGTAGGTTTGTAAAGATAAGAACAAAAGGCAGCTACAACACTGACATTCCTAAATACAAAGGTGAGTAAAATTTACACTAACATTAAAGAAAAAAAGTCCAAAAATTATTTTATCTTTTAATCAGTGGCAAACCTACTGAATTTTGCTGTGAAAATGACTATTCACGGGGCAGCTAGGTGGCGCAGTGGATAGAGCACCAGCCCTGAAGTTGGGAGGACCTCAGTTCAAATCTGACCTCAGACCAAACACTTGACACTTACTAGCTGTGTGACCCTGGGCAAGTCACTTAACCCCAATTGCCTAAAAACTAAAAAAAAAAAGTACCATACCACCTTTTTTTTTGTGGGTGGGGGGCTGAGGCAATTGAGGTTAAGTGACTTGCCCAGGGTCACACAGTTAGTAAGTGTTTGAACTCAGGTCCTCCTGTCTCTAGGGCTAGTGCTCTATCCACTTCACCACCTAGCTGCCCCTGTACCTATCATGTTTGCTAAAGAGGAAGGGTTTCCATATACACAGGTTAAAATAATTCTTCCTATATATGGTATCCACAGATATTTTCTTTATCATATGGAAATGAAATCCTGTCAGAAACTCAAAAAGGCTATTTAAAGAAAATAAGAGTTGTGTCAATCTTCACACAAATTATAAGCTCAAAAGAATGAGATTTTAAAAATCCCCAACTTTGATTTTCATAATGGTGCTTTCCTCAACTGTATTCCTGCAGAACAGAAACGCAGCGAACACATTTCAGGATTTACATGTGTGCTCTGGGTCAGTATGCGTCCTCTCCCTTGTCCTTTTCTCCCTTCCTGTGTGAAGGGGACCACAGTCTTGAAGTGTCTATCCTTGTACCCCTTGAGAAAAAATCACCAAATGTTAATGAACCAGAAAACGACGCTCCAGACCACCTTCTTCATTTTCTTCATTTTTGAATCAAGTATGCCTTTTATAAAGTGACTTGCAAGCATTACAACAAAGCATTAAATTTGAGATCCTGGGGCAGAATTATTGATTTAAGCCTTGTGACATACTGGAAACCTTTCTTATGCCAGGAGAGACTAAACAAGAAGCTTTTCAGACTTTTTCTGGCCAGTGGAACTGCTGAATTCTTGTTGGCAGGGGACTAGTGGACTCTGTCCTGCTGACCCAAGAAATAAGAAACCATACACTGGGCCTGCCAGTCTCTTGGGGAAATCTGGTAACTTCTTCCAGACAGCACCAGTTTTTTTTTTTCCTCCAATTCTCTATTTCATTCAATAAACTGGGAAACAAAGTACAACGGGAATTAATGGGTCAAACATTTTTTTCTTCCAATAAACTCAATGTTAAAATGTGCTGCACCAGTGAACTCAATAATACACAATTGGACTTTGCTACAGAATCATTCAAGTTTATAAAATCAGTATCAGTGGATTAACACAGGACACATAAAACATTTCTTTAATATGACTCTGTCTCCTAGTGGAAAAAAAAAGTCATTGAAAACTTTTAATTTGGTTTATAAAGAATATTGTAACTTTACTTAGATGTTATTTTTATTTCTTTTACATAAAAAAAGTTTAAATGTAAACCTTTGGATTTGTTTCTTCCCCCTTAAAAAAAGCTACTACCCAGTCTTTTAATTACTTACAAGTGATCTGGAGCTTTGTCGGGATGGTGGCAGGAACTGTCTAACGTTGGTGGGGGTTTCCTTTTCAATGGAATGTCGTCTTTGGGGTGGCTGCCGTCTCTCTGGCTGGGGTGTTGATGATATGGGCAAGAATTTTGGAGGCACTAAAAATTTAACCAAAATAAGTTAGCTTTCTTACCACCAAGGATTCCTCCCTGACCCCCCAAAACATTTTGCTTTGGTTGTTTTCTAACAGAAGTGTTCCTTACGCTGCCAGTGATTAGTATTGTATTTAAATATAAGGTGTCTAATAGAGAGGCACATAAGAAGTCCTCCTTATTTGGGATTTTTGGAGAATATGAGAACACAAAATCTTGCATAGATGAAATTGATGCAGACATTACAAATATAAAGGAAAACTTTCAAGAAAGGTACATGATAGTTCATGATAGAAAAACCATTCTAAGTTTAAATGTCAAAATAAATTATAACAATGATATAGCTACTTCATTACAAATACCTAATTATTAATAGATAGGCACTGGAAATTAGTGTCTCTACTTTGAAGTGAAGAAACTGAAGCACAGAATAATGGATTTGGAATTCTAGACTCTTATCCTTACATTCTGATGACTGAATCACAGTTCTCTTTGACAAGAGTTTTGATACCAGCTCATGTTCATACAGTCATTTAAGGTTTATGAAGTTCCTCCCCACCCACCTAAAACCAGGCTTGGAAATAGAAACTACAAAGTAATCTTTATAGAGACAGTTTGTAATCTTCATAATTATTTTATACGAATCAGAGAAAGCAGACTCAGAGTGGTGAAATGACTCACCCAGAGTAATTATCTGGGCTTGTATATGAACAATGGTCTCATGACTCCAAGTCTGGACCTCTAATAAAATTTAACTTAAAGGAATTTTTAAAAAGTGTTTCAGAGTCAATATAATTTATAATTTTTTGAAAACAAAAGAACCTAGAAATAATATTTAATTTTTATTTAATACTTCTTTCCACTCTCTGCAAAGTAAAACTTGCAGGACTGATTTAACGAAAAAAAGTAAAAATCAAAACAAAGCCAAATATGTTGATTCACTGATTGGATTATTTCATCAAAGGAACCACAAGAAGAAAACAAAAAAGAGCATAGGTTTAAAGGTTTTTCAATTAGAGTATTTATTATCTGATTTGACTCTTTCCCTTTAGAATTTAATTGTCAAAAACCAACTAAAAATAATAAAAAATGCTTCCATTTCTTATGAGAGGCAGCTAGGTAGTGCAATGAATGGTGTGTTGAACTAAGTCAAGAAGTCCTGAGTTTAAATCCTGTCTTACTAGATCTGTGACCCTAGGCAAATCACTTAAAACTCTCTTAGCCTTGTTTTTCTCACCTATAAAATGGGGAAAAAATAGCTTCTACCTCAAAGAGTTGTTTGAGGACCTAATGAGATGATGTATGTAAAATGATTTATAAACCTTAAGGTGTTATATAAACGCTGACTAATAGTGTTATGGCCTATTTAAGTTAAATGGAAAATTACACACACCCACACACACCCACACCCACACCCACACACACACACCCCTAAAACATTTAGAGCAATGTTAATGGAAATTCACATTATGTTTTTGCTATGTAATAATAAAACTAATCAAAATAAACTTCATCTTCTGCCCCTGGCCCCCCAATGGGGTCATAATGAAAATCAAATGAAATGTTACATGTATTTGTAAATCCCATCGAGATTTTCTTTTTCTTTATCAATTCTCTCTACTTCCCCTTGGAGAGCAATGATAAAGAAAAAGTCAATATCGAAAGGATTAAAAAAAAAAAAGTATGTACCTTTCCATTATAGACCAGGGAAATCCAGAAGGAAATGGTGGATGTGAATAAACTACAACCTATCTTCAGGAAAGACCTGGGCAGAAAAGTGATTGTCAATAAAGAGATACACGATTGGAGAAGGAGGCTGTCAGTTACACAAAGTGCAAAAAGTCTTAGTGGAATTCTAAGTTTGTGAAAGCTTCTTTTTTTTGGTATTAGTCATTTAAAATACAGTAAGATTTTCTGGACATCCTGTATAGTGAGAATGAGTGGTTAACTGATGCACAGTCTTCATGATCCAGTGGTATCCTGGCAAAATCAAGAGATACAGAGGCAGGCCCTGGACCATTGGGTTGAACCCTTGCAAAGGATTCATGGTAGGACATGAACAGTTGTCATTCTGCATGACAAAGTGTAGATGAGTTATGATCTGCGCACTTGAAGAGAGTATTCATATGAATGAAATCAGAGATCCACTGAAATAGTAAAGTTCCAATTTTCCTAAACACTATGTAAGTACCACATTGAAACATTCAGGAAATAGAAAAACTGAATTACTGTTCAAAATATGGAACAGGAAATGTGAGTATATACAAAAAATAATTATAGAGACACATGGAAGTCACCGTGAAGTGTTTAAAATCACTTCAGGAAATTTAGTTCTTTCATAACTTCTTGCATGCTAGAATAATTAGGAGAACACATTTGGTTTCTCTGAGCATGTGTGTGTGTGTGTGTGTGTAGTAAGTTGTTAGGCTTCAGATCAGACAAAGATATGTAACCAACTCCAATCTACATGCAAGAGTCTTCCTAATAACTAGTTGTGAAGATTTATCTGCTAATACAGATCTGCTTGATTTGTCAGAAATGAAAATACGTAACAGGATGAAAAATAAGATAAATAATTTACTTTAAGTGAAACCAGCCAACATAACAACTACAACAACAATAATAATACTGGCGAACATTTATATAGTGCCTATTATTTGCCAAATACTGTGTTAAACACTTTATAATTATTATCTCACATGATCCTCACAACAACCCTGGGAGATAGGTGCTATTAGTATCCCCATTTTACAGGTGAGAAAACTAAAGCAAACAGAGTTCAAGTGATTTGTCCAGGGGCACACCATTAGTAATTTGGATTTGGAACGATGAATTTCAGCTTAGGTCTTCCTGTCTCCAGGCCTGGTGCCAAATCCACTGTACCACCGAGCTGCCAAATGTAAGCCCAAGAGGACATAGGATTAGTAACTAAGAGACTTGAGGTCTAATATCAGCTCCACCTGATGACTTTCTTAGCAGCCTTACAAAAGAATAATCATGTAATCCTGACTGGTAAAATTTCAATGGCATTTCTTGACACCTCCAAATGGCCATAGGATATTTTGAGATATCCTGATGAAGCATTAAATACAATTTATTACGTAGTTGTTCCAATTTATTCAAGACAAGCCAGTGTCATAGTAGATAGGGTCTTGGACTCTGAGTGAGGAAGATCTAAGGTCAAATCTGTCTTCAGATACTTAGTTGTGTGACTCTGGGCAACTAATTTAACCACTGTCTGCTTCAGTTTCCTCATCTGAAAATGGGGATAATAACAGCCCTTACCTCACAGGATTGCTATGAGCATTAAATGAGATAACATATGCAAAGCACTTGCAAACCTTAAAGCATAATATAAGTTCCAGCAATGATGATGATGATGATGGTGATGATGATGATGGTGATGTAAAATATTTTACTGGAACACTAATACTTACTCTTCTTGCTTGGCATAGCCTCTAGTATGGGGTCTTCCAGAAAGGAGGGAGATATGCTGCTACTACTTGCTGACTTGTGCATTGTTTCCTCCTAGAATAAGTTATGGAGGGAAAAGTAACAATTGTAACTGGGCCATTTTCTCCTACTATTAAATCATGACAAACTTCAGCATAAAATATCTTCATTATCTCAGCAACCATGACCAAAAAAAAAAGTAAAATCGGCAAAGAATTCAAAACTTTAGTTTAGTACAGTACATCAATATGTCAAAGATTTGTGATTTTGTCACTGTGGGAATTCCCTCCACTGATAAAGATCACAAACTGTCTATAATTTGTAGTCTTAGAGGGTGATCTGAAGCTTAGAGACACTAAATGATTGCTTATGCTCGCTCAACTACTGTCAAATACCTGACTGGAACCTAGGTGTTCCTGATCCCTAATCCATTCTTCTACCGACCAAGCCAGACTGCCTTATGAGTCTAGTACAAAAAGCTGAAAGGCAGCTGCTTCAGTATATCATAAACCAAGAAGCAAATCCCAACTTAGTTGGAAAAACTGAATGCACCATTAATTGTACTATGAAGCTTGTCGATTGTTCTATCTCTTACACTAATAAGATATCAGTAGCTTTCCTTAACTTAATAAAAAAAAGTTTTTGCACACATCTTTACTTGAAAAGTGAGATAAATGGAAGTGATATAGGTTTTAATGACTAATTTCTAGCTAATGTGTCTTTGAGAATTAGCTGTTTACTATAAACTAGCCTTACCTAAAATCTACTAGAATTTGAAATCATTAGATTCAAACAAGCTCTAGTACAAAGAATCTAGTCAAAGAACAGGAAGAAAAAAAGAGGCTGTGTAAACCATGAAATTCAAACAAAGAAGGCTTGAGCAGTGACCTTCCACACTCTTTAAACTATGTTTAACAAATCAAGCAACACAAGTGAAATCTTTATCCCAGATACAGTGTAGGTCACACGAATTTCAAAGAGGAGGAGCTAGCCAGTAGCATTAGAATAATGCCCCTTCTGGGTATGGACAATCATTAAGAACATGCTGAGTGGGGGTATAGTTGAAATTATTTTCAAAGAATGACTGTACATGATCTGCCAAGCCTCACCTCATAGAGTCAGGGTAACAAATATCAGGCTGGAAGGCACCTTATAAATTGTTGTAGGTCAGACCTGACTTGGGCTGGTCTGGTGGTGCAGGTTTGGGAGCAGAACGTAATGAGATACCCATAATCCATTCAACTGTTAACAAAAGGAAGTTTATCTAGGTATTGCATGAAAAAAGAAATTTATCAAAGATACAACAAAGATACAAGCAGTTGGGAACAGCTTCCCTGCTTCTCGTTAGCTATGATGGCAGGCTAGTCAGCACACATCAGGTTTGACACATGTGTCAAACCTAAGAAGGAGCTGACTCTTTCCAGGCTGGCTTTTGTCCTTAGGTCACCAGAAAGGTACATTTATGGTTCCAGCCCCAGTCTCCCAGACCAATTAAGTCTCAATAATGGTTTCAATACCTTTTGAGGAAAAGCTAGCCTAGTTTGTATGGGGGTAGATGTTATTCCTGCAACTTCAGTCTACTAAACCAACAGCCATATCTCACAAATAAGGAAAAACAAAGTCCATAGAGATTACATGATTTGCCCAATGTCACATTGGAGAGGAGCTAGGACATAAAATTACTTTCTCTGGCTGCAGATCCAGTATCCTTTCTACCATCCATGCTGCCTCTTCCTTTCCTATCTCCCTTCCCCAACAAAATAATCCCTAAGATGTTCAACTGTGACGTTAAAAATTGTTTAATTTATTGATGCTAAGGGCAAACTATCTCTTTTTTCCCCTTAGTTTATAAATGGATATGAAACACACTCTTTTTCTGCTGAACATTCTTTTGGCATATATCAACTTTGAAGTTCTACATTTAAAAATCTATTTCCTCTCAGGTCCTTAGTCTCCAATGAAGGTGTATTGCCACTAGCTGGGCAGTGGAATTTTGTTTATGGACATATGGCTCAAATAGGCAAGTTTTAGGCATAGGCACAATTAACTTAAATTTGGTTTTATCCCTAGGTTTGAATAGAAAATTTCATTCCAGGTTCAGGATTTAGGCAAAGCTTTAATCGAGCTTCTAGGGCAGCTTCAAGACTGCTGGTCAGACTAAAAATTTGCCCTTAATTGAATAAAACTGAAAATACCTGAAATAGACCATTAGTGAAGTGGTTAGTAGGGTGAATGTGTTAACATGTCCTAAACGCTTTTACAAATTTGCCTCCATTTTTCACCAACTTTAAAATACCTTTAAAACACTTATATATGTTTGTGTGTATGTGTGTGTGCATGTGTGTATATATCATGTGTGTATATATACATATATACACACACATGCACACACACATGCACACACACACATATACATATATATATAAAATATTTAAAGTAAATGCTTTTTCAGTTTGCTTTCATCCTTATCATGAATATTTAACAGTTATCTTCCTAGCTATTACTAGCAAAAAGATAAGAGGGCAGAGGCAGAAGGGGTGGAGTGGGGTGGGGATAGATAGATGATTTGTTCTTTTGAATTCTGAAGAAAAGCTATTTCTATTTTACATTTTTCCACTGCAGCAACCCTATTAAAAAAAAGGTAGAGAAGTTTATTAACTATTCTTATCTATAAAGCAGGTTACATAAATGTTTGTTGTTCTGAAAAACCTTTAAAGAAGAAAGGAAGCATGGTAGTAAAGGGGGTGAAAAGCCACTTCCCTGGAGTCAGCAGACATGTGTTCTAGTGTGAGATCTGCCCTTAACTAGCTTTGTAACCTTGGGGAAATCACTTTCCCTCTACAAGTCTCAGTTTTCTTATTTCTAAAATAAGGGATTGAACTCTTCTAGATCTAAAATTATATGGCCCTCCCTCAGGCCCTTTTGAAAAAGGCAAAGTGGGAGTTTTAAAGAATTGCACCAGCAGCATAGCTTCCTTCATGGTTCAGAACCTAGACACAATTTGAAAGGGATTTTCAAATTCTGCCAAAGTGAATGTAAAGATAGTACATGAAAAAAATAAAGGAGATTAATTTTGTATAAATTATATCATCACAAAATTCTAAATGCTTGTTGACTTATATAGTACTTCCCATTGACAGTGAAGATGTTGAAGAAGCCTATTTGGCCCCTAATTAAGGGGTTGAGCTAAACATGAGGACGGAGACTGGGAGAAACCGATCTTTGCTAGGTAATTTGGAACATTTTCCCTCAATTATCATTTGGATAGTAATGGAAGACTCAGGACACAATACCCTATCAGGGAAAAATCTCTCTCCCTTATCCCCTCTCCCTAATTTGTCAGTATGAAAAAGCCAGAGATGCCAATGAAATCAGTGGACCCCAAGATAGCTGATATAAAGCTATATAAAGGAACAGGAAATACAGCTCCCAAGATGAGACCTCAGCACCAGATGCAGTTTACCTGTCCAGCATGAACTGTCTCAAGAGAGAACAGATGAAGCAATCTACTCCATCCTGGTCCTCCTACCTATCTGATCATTCCATTTCAGTCTCCATGCTGGCTTATCATCCATATCATGGCTTCTAATAGTGGGTGTCTCCCAAGGCCCTGCACTGGTTGCTCTTTTTTTCTTTCCCTACACTCTCACTTAATGACTTCATGAGTTCCCAAGGGTTTAATTATGCAGGTGAAACCCTGCATTGGAATCCAGTCCTGCCTCAGGATAACCATGTAGATGAGACACCTTCCCAGGATTACTGCAGCCTAAAGTCATGGAACTCAGAGTCATCAGAGATTGTTCACAAAGCATTCAGAGAAGACAGTGAGAAGTCAGATCAAGACTGATGCCCTCAGAGTCATACTCCATGTTGAATCCTGTAGACTTTGTCGAGTCAAGACTTGTTATTCTCTGCTTCTCCATATAAAGATTCGCTGGGACAGCTGCTATTCTGAGAGGCTAGTGACAGAAATGAGAGGTGGGGTAATACAACACACTGTTGGTAAAACTAAATTAGTTCAATTGCTCCAAAAAATTTGAAATTAAACTGGAAAAGAAACTAAACTGTACATATTGTTTGATCTAGAAATACTACTACTAGGCATGCATATGTATACACACATATATACATATATGTGTGTACCTATACATACATATTAACATATACATATATGCATACATATATACACATGTGGATATATACATATATGCGTGTGTGCATGCATGTATCTCTTCAGCCAGGTCAAAGAGAGTGAGAGAAAATATTTTAATGGCATTTTTTGTATTAGCAAAAAACTGGAGGGAAAGTAGGTTTCTATCTACTGAGGTAAGGCTGATCAAATTGTAGAACGTGAATATAATGGAATATTACTATTCTGTAAGAAACGACAAATCTGAAGAATTCAAAGAAACTTAGAATGATGTCTACAAACTGAAACACAAAGCAAGCAGAACTAGAAAACAGGATGATCCACTTTCATGCTCATGGATCTCTGAAATTCCTTTATCTGATCACTCTGTTGTTATTCCACCTTGCGCTCTGGCTTGTAACTCTAAATCTAGTCTTCATCCTTATCATAAACTCCAATCTCTCTATCCTCCAGTTCTTTCTCAGGTCATCATTCCTGAATTGGCTATACTCTTCTTTTGAATTGATGAGTCCAACTGTATAATCTCTTCTCTTGTATCCTCTGCCTCCTTATCCTATCACTGGTCCTGTCCTGCCAAGTCTCAGTCTTAAGACTACTTGCACTTATTTGATGTTGAATGAAGCTGGGAAAAATCATGAAGCCCTGCTCACTACAAATCTGTGTTACATAATCTGAACTATACCTTCACAGTAGCAAATCAATCCTTTTACACTTCTCTAATCAACTCACTATTCCACTCACGATGGCACCTTTTCCAAAGCTTTTCATTCATACTCAAACCTCCCACAGAATCCTGTTTCCCCGCCCTGTCAACCTTGCCTCATATTTCAATGAAAAAAAATGAGAGTATTTGCCAAGAGTTCCTTTGTCTCCTTTCTTCTTTATCTCATATCATTCAGATGCCTTCCCCCACCATATCTTGACGGTGTCAAGATATTAGGAGACACCCTGTTTTTTTAAGCTTTTTGAAGGCCCTGCAAGCAAGCTGTGCCCTGAGCTTGGCATAACAACAATCCTTTGCGCTCACTCTTGGGATGATCTCAGCCACAGCAAAATCCCAGAATTGTTTCTGGTCATGAAACCCTGCTATGAATCAAACTTGTCACATTGTTGCTGTTACCCTTCATTTTCAGGATTACAGCTCACTGTACAGCCATTGGTATAAATATTTCAATCTTTTTACACTAAAGCACCCCGCCCCCACTAGGGGCAGGGCTCTGGCACATGTGTCCTTTCTTGCAAGCTGTTTCCCTCACTTTGAAATTAAATTTCTGTTTGATTCCTGACTGTCCTGTCTTTAGCCTGCTCTGTTCAGCTCCGGCCACCCACAGGTTAGAGCCGTTTCCATCTGGTTGACAATGGGCAACTCATTTTGACTTTAGTTCTTGCTGACACATAAGTGTTGTTATAAATATTTTTTATATATGACTTTCTTTGAAGGGGATCTATCCTCAAATATTGGCAAGAGGGGATATTACCAAAAGATTTTTAAAAAATTAGATCTACTATTACTAAAAAAAAGTAAATTAAGAAAGTTAATAATAATTACTGGCCCATATCCCCTACTTTCTAAACTCAATAAAATTTTTATGATAATAATCTACATATGCAAAGAGGGCATCCTCATTGCAACTTTGAGAAAGGTACAAATAATATTCTACAAAAGACCACATCTTCATAATCATACAACCTGACTGAAGGTATAGGGACTATGAAATCCCAATCTACAAATTATTTGTTGGTTATTTAAAAAAAACATTTGATTCAGTAATTCTTTTAATGTGACAAGTATTTATTTATTGAGTACCTACTACACATCAAACACTATGTGCTAGATGTTGGGGATACAAAGACAAAAAGCAAGTAGTGCCTGACCATAAGGAGTTTACATTCTACTGGAGGAAAACATGTACGCACATAAGAAATATAAAAAAAGTAATTTTTGTGGAAAGCACTAGAAACTAAAAGGATCAGAACAGATTTCTGGTGGAAGGTAGCACTTGAGCTGAGTTTTGAAGAAATCTTAGGTTTCTATAAGGCAGAGGTGAGAAGAAGCACATTTTTGGCACTAAGGGACATGTAAAAGCACATGCAGGCAATACCAAAAAGGTTGATACTACTGGTATATAGAGTATGTGAAGGAATGGGCCTTCTCCTGCTGATGCCCAGTGAGGTTGATCTAAGATTCTGCTAAATGACAGATATATTATGTTCCACTGGCATTCAAACAATGCCAAGCAATCTCAAGGATGGCACTAAGACAACGAACGTCCCTGTGAAAGATTTGTAAGAAGTGGACAAAAGTCTCAAAGAGGGAGTAGGCAAGGATAAGTTACAATTTGTATCATTCAGCCCACGTTAAGAAGATATAGGATCTGGCAGTGAATAAATTAATGAATTTCTGTTGAGCCTCTGTGTCCCGACTCAGCATATGTAATGCCTTTAGTATATACTTTAGAAAAGATCTTATCCAGAAATTCCAAAGAAGGTAACCACAGTTTTTTGTTTCATTTTATCAATGTGGTCATATAAAATAATATATCTTATTTCTACATCTTAAGAGGCAGAAAATTGGAAAGCCAGACAAAAGCCTTGTAAATGGACTAATGACTCAATAAAGGATAGGAAAAGTTATATTTACCAATATAGCTATTTCTGTTATTAATTAAAACTATTTTCAGAGATTTTACTTTTTCATTTGAAATTAATGACCACTAATCTAAAAGAATAACTACATTATGTGGCTATATTAGAAATATGCCTAAAATTAAATGAAAAAATTAAGAGTTGATTTTTAAAATTTAAGCATCTCAGCCTACACATCCTAATATCATAAACTTCACAGGACATAGTTAATAATGTAGTACAGCAGTTAATGATGAGGTTTTGGTATAGTCAACCTACAGACATCAAAGCCATGCTTTTAATTTAGTTCAACTGAGCAAGGTGCAAGTTAGTAATAGAAGGTAGGATACCAGAACATCAAAGTTTTTAAACTAGGATGAGGCAAAGAGAAAAATCTGGCAGATAAAAAATACTTGAATGGTACACTGAAATAGTCTGAGTTAATAAATGGTGAGATCAACAGCTGCAAAACATGAGCTGTTCATATCTGTTAAGCTTGCAGCAGCAGGAGATAGGGAAGAGATGAATAAAATCATCTT
Organism: Vombatus ursinus; assembly: GCF_900497805.2. Taxonomy (NCBI): domain Eukaryota; kingdom Metazoa; phylum Chordata; class Mammalia; order Diprotodontia; family Vombatidae; genus Vombatus; species Vombatus ursinus. The sequence goes on along the minus strand of NW_020954590.1, from coordinate 35,717,932 downwards.
GGTCATTGCTAAAGGCATTGCAAATAGCAGAAAGTTTAAGGCATGCTTACAACTATGAATTAGGAAGTGTTCATATTTGTAATCAGAGGTAGAAGGAGCGCTGTATTTGGATTCAGAGGACCTGGGTTCAAATCCTGTCTCTGCTAATTGCTACCTTTGTGCCCTAGGAAAATAACAAAAGTTGAGACTCAGTTTCCTTTTTTAAAATGATTTTGAACTAGGTGGTCTGTAAGGTCCCCTTTCAGCTCTAAATCTATAATTCTAAAACAGGGATCATTGGTCACCTTTTCAGCTATAGTTACAAACATGTAAATTTATAACTGAAGAGAATTATAAAGCATGTGGAAGTAGATTTCCTCTTCAAAAAGAAGCCTGGAAAATAAGTCAGCAGGCCAGATGGCCCTCATGAGAAGATTTTATAACATGCTAAAATGGCTAGGAAGAAAGAAGAGGTTGCTTTGCCCATAGTCTTCAGGAGGAATACCCAAGAACTATACTTCTTCCTGATCAGAAAGGAGAGCTCAAGTATAATAACCTTTAGACCTCTGAAAAGACTTAAGAATTCTGACAAATTCATGGACCAACGATGGACATTGGAGGTTTAAAGTCAATGGAACCTGGGCAAAAGTAAGAGTTTTGTTTAAAGATAACAACAAATTATAGATTTGCATGTTTCAGTTTGCAGTTAACAATGTTATAATAGAAAAAACAAAGATAAAAAGACAATTCTATTAGATTTTCAGAGATCTTAACAGATAAATTCAGAGATGGCAGACTTGATATAAATTCAATCAATTAATCAACAAACATGTATAATATGCCTATGTGCCAGAGTCTGTGCTAGGTAATCTGCCTGATCTCCAGCTTCCATTGGGAAGAGGAGAAATGATATTCCATCCATCCCACACTTGCACTAGTCTCCTGCATTGCGAAGTAAGGTCTCTTACCTGGTCTCTTGCCTCTCAATGAATTTTAATTCAACTCAATAAACATTTATTATGCCTCTACTATGTGCCAGGCACAGTGCAAGTGCTGGGGATACAAATAAGAAAAAGAAAGACAGCTCCTGCCCTCAAGGAACTTACAATCTAATAGGGGAAGATAATACATAAAAGGAAATAGGAAGAGAGGGACAGCAGAAGTACTCAGCCTGAGCAGTGGAGTGAGCTGTAAAGTCCAGGTCTTGCCATCTTTAAAGGAAAGCTTTGGGGAGGTTAGTGCTCTATCATCTAGCTCTCCAATCAGAGGGGAGTGGACGCTGAGGGAGGTGGGGAGGTGAACAAAGCTGATTTAGCAGCAACCGTGATGAGACTAGAAGTGATCGGCTTATTCTGGGAGGGGCTTCTTGTGGTGTGAGGTTGAAACTGAACTGAGCTGCAAGAGGAAAATGGAAGAGGAGAAATACTATGTTCCATGCAACACAGCACCAGACTTCTCTCTTTCGGAAGGAGGAGAAGGCCATTCCAACAAGTCTCCAGCCTGGTCTTCTGCCTTGGGAGAAGGGGAGTAACAGCACTTCTTCAGCTCTCTGCACTAGTCCCTGAATTGCCTAAAGGCCCTGAGAGGACTACACCTTGAGGCCAAGTAACTATGAACCATGGAAATCTATCTCAATTCACTGCTCAGTGATTAATGTATTCCACCCCCTACTCCCTACACCCTGCCCAAGCTGTGATTATGAACCCCTAGGCATCATTAACATTAAAATCTTCCCCTACTCTCCACCTCTTGTTCCCAGTCCCCCCCAAACCAACACCTCTAACATCATCTACCCTTTCCACTATGCTCTCTAGAATACACATTCAGTAGGTAACCAACCTTTTTTCATCTTAAATCTTTTCATTTCCCACTCTTTCGTCTTCTGGGTCTCACTGAGACCTGGCTCCCTCTTGATGACACAGCCTCTTGGGCCACCCTCAGGATATTTCCCTTCTTTCCTCAATGAATTCATAGTCTTTTTCTGCTCCCCAGCTCCTGCCCTCATACCAAGGGACTCCAACATAAATACTGATAATCCCTTAAATACCCTAACTTCACAAGTCCTCGGGAGTACTACAACACCAAACCTCAGCCCCACAAAAAGATAGTCATACCTTTCATCTTGTCATTACCCACAAATGAACCACTTTCATGTGCATGAACTCTGAAATTCCCTTACCTGATCACTATGTGTTGTCATTCCACTTCTGGCTCTACTGGGCCTTCATCCTCACCACGACCTCTACCCCTCAGTTCTTTCACAGATCATCACTCCTGCACTAGCCACACTATTCTCCCCTCCCCCCATTCTGAACCAATTCAACTCTCCATTGTCTTCTCATCAAGTTCCTTGATCCCTTATTGTTTTCGTGATCTTGTCCTGCCAAGCCTCAGCCTTGGAATATTCCTACCATCTGCTGCCTTTGTGCCTACACACACTGCAGCATAAAACAGGAAAAAAATCATAAACCCATGTGGAGTAGATCCACTACAAATCTGTGTGATATGATTTTAACTGGGCCCTCATTATGGCAAGGCAATCCTTTTTAAACCTCCCTAATCAACTTACTATCCCACTCACCACAGGCCCTTTCCCAAAGCTTTTCATCCCTCTTTAAACCTTCCAGGGCTTCCTGTCCTCCCACTTTCTTGGCTGAGAACCCTGCCTTGTATTTTACTGAAAAAACAAAACAAAACAAAACAAAACAGAGGCCAATCTCCAAGAGCTCTCTTCTCTCCCCTTTTCCTCATCTCATACCACCAGATGCCTTCTGCCACTTTCTCCTCCTTTACTCCCGTGTCACATGAAGAGGTGGCACTTCTCTTTCCTAAGGCAAACCCCTTCACATGCACAAGTAATCCTATTCCATCTGGTCTCCTCAAGCAGAGAGGACCATCTCCTCTGTCATCTTTGCTCTCACTTATCTTTAATTATTCCTGTCTACTGGCTGCTTCCCTAACATCTACAAATATGCCCATGTCTCCTCCATCTTCAAAAACCTCTCACTTTATCCATACACTCCCACTAGCTATCATCTCTTATCATTTCTCCCTTTGCGGCTAAACCCCTTGAGAAGGTTGTTTATAATTACTGTCTTCACTTCCTTTCATTCTGTTTTTAACTCTCTACAATCTGGCTTCCGACCTCATCATTTAAGTGAAATTGTTCTCCCCAGAGTTAATCTAATGTCCTTTCCTCAATCCGCATCCTTTTTGATTTTGTGCAGCCTTTGACAGTGTTGATTACCCTCCTCTTGGTATTCTCTTCTGTCCAGGTTTCCTGGGCACTACACTATCCTGGTTCTCCTCCTAACTATCTGGTTGCTCCTTTCCAGTCACTTTTGTTGGATCTTCATCCAGATCATGTCTACTAACCACTAATATCCCACAAGGGCTCTGTCCTGGGCCTTCTTCTATTCTCACTTTATACTATTTCACTTAGTGATCTCATCAGCTCCCATGGATTCAACTATCATCTCTTTGCTGATGATTCTCAGATTTATTTGTCCAATTCTATGCTCTCTGCTGACCTCCAGAATCACATTTCCAACTGCATATTAGACATCTCAAACTGGGTGTCCCAGAGATATATTGAACTCAACATATCTAAACCTGAATTCATCTATTCCTCCACCACCTCCACACACACCCCCAAAATACTTTTCCCCCCTTCCAAACTTCCCTATTACTGTTGAGGGCACCATCTTCCTCTTAGGTTGGCAACCCAGGTATTATCCTCAACTTCTCACTTTCTTACCATCACCCACCCCATCCAAGCAGAGGTCAAATCCTATTGTTTCCACCTTCATAACATGTTTCATATATGCCATCTTCTCTACTCTGACATTTTCACCATCTTCTGTTTTGCAAACAATTCCAAAGTTCTTCACAACCCACCCTCCTCCTGCCTTTCCAGTCTTTTTATCCATTTCCTCACCCCTACTCTTCATTCAGTGACACTGGCCTCTTTGCTGTTCCTCACACAAGATGCTCCTCCAGATTTTGGGCACTCTTCAGTTTCTCCTGTATGAATCTCAGTCAGTCAATAAATATTTATTAAATGCCTATTTATGTGCCAGGCACTGTGCTAAGAGCTGAGGATAAACATATAAAAAAGAAAGAGAGCCCTTACCCTCGTGGAACTTACAATGTAATGGAGGAAGACAATAAACAAAAGGAAACTGAAAACTGGGGGACAGGAGCAAGGGAAAGTATCCAGCACATGTTGAAGAAGCCCAAAGTAGTGCAACCAGGTGGGAAATGAAATAATTGGCATGTTATCTTCTCCATTACTGTGAATTTCTTGAGAGCAGAGATGATCTTTTGCCTTTCTTTGTATCCTTAGGGCTTAGCACACTGCCTGGCACATAGCACACACTTAATAAATGCTTCCTGATTGACAGAGGACACAAAGACAAAACTAGACAGTCTCTGCCCTCAAGAAGATTAAATTCTAATGGGGTGGGGGAGTGACAACATGCATATATGTGTATAGGACACACATAAAGCAAATATAAAGTAAACATGGTCAGGGAAAGGCTTTAACAGTTGGGGGAACCAGGAAGGGCCTCATGCAAAAGGCAGAGCTTGAGATGGATCTTAAAGATGATCCTGAGAGGTGGAAGTGAGGAAGGAGAGCATTCTAGGAATGGAGTCAGTGACAAGCAATGGGAGATGGTATGTCTTTCAGGAAAGGCAGCTAAGGGATATTGTGGAAACTGAAACAGCAAAACTTGATAAATGATGGGATATGTAAGGTTAGGTAAGTGAGGAGTCAAGGATGACACTCAGGACATGAACCCAAGTGCCAGGAGGAAAGGGCTGCTCTCAACAGAAATGAGGAAATTTTGAAGAGGGGTTGGTTTCAGGAGAAAGTTAATGAGTTCTGATTTGAATATGTTGAGTTTGAGATGTTTCTGGAATATTCAGTTCAAAATTTCTCAAAGGTATTTGGTGAAACTCAGGAGAGGGATGAGGTTTGAACACATAGATTGGGACAGTCTTCTACATAAAGATAATGAAACCCATGGGAGGTGATGAGTTCACCAAATGAAAATGTGTAGAGAGACAAGAGGGATCAGGACAGGGCTCTGGAGTGCTTATCTTTCTAAGCACAGGGGATATAGAAAAAAAAAAGGCAAAATACAGTCCCTGTTCTCAAGGAGCTCACAATTTAATAGAGAAGACAATATGCAAACAACTACATACAAACGAGATACACAGACTATACTGGAGATAATTTCAGAAGGAAGGTGATGGCATTAAGGGAGACTCAGAAAAACTTCTTGTATAGAAGGTGAGATTTTGGTTGGAACTGGAAAAAAATCAGGGACAGCAGGAGAAGCAGCTGAGGTGGGAGAGAAATTCCAGGGTTGGGGGACAAGCCCAGAGTTGAGCGATGGAGTGTCTAGTGTAAGAAGCTTGTGAAGAAACACTAATCACTATAGTCTCTCAAAAGAAGTGGGTTGGGAAGGGTCAGAGGGAGTAAGAGAACTAGATAAAAGCAATGAAAAGGATTGTTTCAGAGAAACCTGGAAAGATTTATATGGCTGATGCAGAGTGAAGTGATCAAAATGAGAAAAATAACTTGTGCAATAACAATAACATTATAAAATCAAACAACTCTGAAAAACTTAAGCACTTTGATCAATGCAATAACCAATCACAATTCCAGAGGATGAACAGTGAGCCTCTTATCAAAGTGCAGAATGAAATATCTATTTGTGGACATGACCAATGTGGGACACTTTGTTTTGTTCCACGAAGCATATTTGTTATAACACAGTCTAAAACTTTTTTCCATTAAGGGGGTGGGGTGGGTAGGGAGAGAAATAAAATGTTAACCAGTTGAAAATAAAATAAAATTTAAAAAACAAAAGAAATAGAGAAAGTGCTATTCTGGGGATAGGTGGGTGGGTTAGATGGTACATGTGCGTGGAGAGTTTTGCTTCAAAAGAGAAAGTCAAGAGGGTCACTAAAAACATTTCCATAGGAGAGGAGGTGTCCTTATAATAGTTTTCTGATGCAAATTTGCTCATTAGGTTTAAGAAAAGGTTCTACAAGGTTGGACAGCATTCCACTCCAGGATGGAGTTTAAAAAGTTAAATGGATTATAGGTTAACTTTTCTGCCTTAAAGCAAAATAAATAAATGTTTTATTAAGGTTAGGTTTAAGTTTTTGGGAGAGAGAAGTGATTTGCAAGCGACTGAAACCTGTTTACATTTAATTTTTTCTTTCATGTTTCAGGTTTGGAGATTAAATGACTTTACCCCAGGAAAAGGTCAATACCCCCATGCTTCTTGACATTTCCATTTGCTTCCAGGCATCCCCCCCTTCCCTACATAGCCACCAATTCTACTTGTATCAATCCATATAACTAGAGTTACAAGCCAACAGAGATAAAAAACAAAAAGGGACAAGGAAGGAAAAAAAAAACAACTGGGAATAGAAGAATGAATGCTAAGTAGCTTTCTCCAGCTGCTCCTTTAATTTTATACTTTTCTTTCTTTCTTTTTTTTTTAAGAGAAGCTTGTTGGCATTATCATTACTATTTTAAAGTAGAAAATAGCATGCATGAATATGTGGGGGCAGGGTTTCATTTATGAAAACATGAAAAATCTTTCTCGATTTTTTATGAATAAAAGAATATGCTAAATGAATGAAGAAAATATATAATCAAACAAGGTATATTATTATTTAGTTGCTTTTCATTTCAACCCTAGGGGCAGCTAGGTAGTGCAGTGGATAGAGTGCCAGGCCTGGAGTCATGAAGACTTGAGTTCAAATCCAAATCTCTGATACTTACTAGCTGTGTGACCCTGCTGTAAAATGGGGATGGTAATAGCACCTACCTCCCAGGGCTGTTGTGAGGGTCAAATGAGATAATAATTGTAAAGTGCTTAGTACAGTGCTTATATAACTCCTGCACCTATGAGTATTTAAAGGACTGGCTTTTAATGGCAGGACATCTAATATGCCTTCCATGGTCTAGGCTAATGATAAGAATCCTTTTCTGTACATGATGAAACACTTTCCCTGACCTCATATAATAGATTGTTTCTCTCTGTGGTTTTGGCCCCCTCCTTTTATCTAATAGCTCCCTGTTTCTAATTGTCCAAGTATCCTGGTCACTTTTTCTTAATAGCTGGGATTACATGACCAATACCATTCAAAACTAGGTTTGTGATGAAGGTCGGATCTTATTGGTTAAAAGAATATCTAGTATTGAAAAGAGACTCACCAGCAAAGTAAGTTCATTGAATTCAGGGGCTATTTCATTTTTATCCTTATATCCCTGCCATGCATAGTGCTGTGAACATAACAGATGTTATATATCCAGGTTGATTTAAATTGTAGATGCCATCCATGTTCATTCTGAATTGGTCATGGCTAAGTGGTACCTGATTGAGTCACTATTCCACTTCTCAATAAATGCCCTGAATTTTACTTCCTACCTAAGAGATTAGAAAACTAAGAAAAAGTTAGATACCAGTTGAAGTACTGTATTTAGTGGTGTCCAGGTATCCTATATTGAAGAGAGAAGTTTCCATGTTGAACTGGAGAAAGCTGGACTACTTTACCTCTGATTCAGAGCTGTCCAGTTCAGCCAAAGTTGGAGCTTTAAGGAGTTTCTTCCGTTGCACTGTTGTTGGTGGGCCACTTACACCATTGGCTTTTGTTTGTGGTGTTAAACTGCCATTCAACACAGAGGCTTCTGTCCCTTTCTTTGGAGATTCAGGAGTGGTTACATCTAGTAAAAGAAACAAAAAAGCACATGTTGTGATCTAAGAAAGGCAATCAAAACAAACCAAAACATACATGTGGAAGCACACACAAAGAAACAATTTCCCATATAATATTTCAGATTTTAATCTCAATTTTTTTTACAAAAAAAATTTATTAGAGCACGTGTGAGATAATCATATTTAAGAATAACTGGCAAATCCCACTTAAAAGACACTGTGGCTGGGTCACCTTATTCATATATTCAAGTTAGAACACAGAGGTGGAAGAGATCTTAGATATTTAACCTCCTCATTTTATAGAAGCAGACACTGGGACCCAGAAATACTAAATTTACTCTCTCTAATGAGGCTGCAGAAAACAGGTGAAGAAGAGAAGAAATTAGTTTTGTGTTTTTTTTTTTTTAAAAAAAAGCATAACAATGCACTGTTACAAGTGAGGAAGAGGTCTGGTTTCACACATTTAAGAAGACTGAAGGGAAGAGAATAATTATATAGCACCTACTATGTGCCACTATGCTAAGTACTTTTTATAAATATTACCTCATTTGGTCCTCACAACAGACCTGTGAGGTGGGTGTTATTATTATCCCCTTTTTACAGTTGAGCAAACTGAAGTAATTGAATGGCATGGTACAGCTGGAAAGGGACCTGGTTTAAAATCTTGGCTCTACTATTTAATACCTATGTAACCTTGGAAAGTCACTGTACATTTCTGGGCCTCTGTTTTCTCAACAACAAAATTAGAGGGTTGGACTAGATGACCTCTCACATTTTTCCCAGCTCCAAATTTATGAACCTGTATTCATATATATTCATCTGCATGTGTACTTAACAAAAACATACAGAATTTTGTTTGACTAGACCTGTAATGTCATTAAGTATAAGGAGTTCCCAGGGAAGAACCTTCTCTACCAATACAGAGGGTTTGCATCTTACTGGCTAAAAGAGCAGGGAATGCTGAAAAGAAAACTGGATTTAAATCCCAGCTATACTGGCAGATGACCCAGATGCAGTGGGTGATGTTGGCCTTTCTAAATTAAGCTTTTCACCAGGATTACTACCAGTTAATGTTAAGTTCTCAGAGAATTGCCTGGGGCATTGAGACCCTAAGCGACCTTCCCTGGGTCACCTAGCCAGTGTGTGTCAGAGATGAACCAAACAGGGTCTTCCTGACTTTGATACCCCCTTCTCTATCCACTTATCACACTGTCTTTCACATATATGTACATGTGTGTATGCACATGAAATTACACATATATACACATGTGTATGGTTATACATGTATGGAATTATGCATAGGTGATTATATACATATATGTAAATAAATTAGAGTGAAAAGAAGATGGATTACATTCATCAAGGCCAGACTGACTGAAAATTCATTAAAGAAATAAGGAAAGCACTGAATAAATAAAACATGAACTTATATTAATGTTGAAATGTCACTATAGATAAGAGTCCAACTAATTTTCCTCTTTAGTAAATGAAATGATGACCCAAACATGGAAAATTATCTCAGCCATAAATTTCATCATGTATTTTCTGGGCTAACAGATTAGATCTTAACTTTGAATAGCCATGGAAAATCTGTAAACCTGAGAAAAAGATAAAAACAATTTAAAAATTATTAAAATAAAGCTTAAATGATTTACTGAATATTTAGGAAAGGAAACTCTAATAGTATAAACTCATATTGAGGTAACACTTTGAGGTTTATAAAGCTCTTTCATCACAACCCCTTCATTAGATAGGGTGGTTTTATTATATGCTTCAGCTCATGTTTTCATGTAGTGATATTTGAGAGTTCCACAGACAATCAAGGCACCACCATTTTACCCGGTCGCAATTACTGGATTTCCAGGCAGGGACCACATTTTTTGCCTTTCTTTGTATCACCCCATGTGCTTAGCTTAGTGACTAGCACATAACAAATTCTTTAAAAAGGCTTGATGATGATGATGATGATGATTATCATCAAAGGGTTGAACTCCTGAATTAATACTCCTAAAACTATTAAATGATGGCAAACATCAGAACTTCAAACAAAACTACCTTAATTCTAAATAAAATTTAAAAGCCTTTTACTTTATCTCTCTATAATACTGTAAACTACATTAATAGAGTTTAGAAACTTTCCAGTAAACTTATTGTCTGTTCATTGAAATTCCTGGAATAGAAATTTTGTATAGTACCAAAATATTACATTTAGTAAGAAAGAATACATAATTCCAAATGTTTAATACTCAGTCATGCATTACTTGTGAAAGAAATAGATATGACAGATCTGTGTGTAGCTATATTCTCTTATATGTGCATATGTACACATACATATATATCACAATCCTTTAATCATATGCTATTTGTAGTGTTGATAGATTTCCTATGAGAGGCAGTGACATGTAGTGGATAGAACTGACGTTGGAGTCAGAAAGACCTGGGCTCCAGTCTCACTTCTGACACATATTTACATAGAGGATATTTGACCTTGAGTAAATCACTTAACCTCTCTGGGCCCAGATAACTCTCTAAGCCCACAAATTTGAGAGCAGGTATATGTCTGTATTGTTAGAGAGAGTTTTCACCAGGAGCTTCCTACACTCATGAAATCACAGAACTGATTTTTGTTTGGAAAAAAAGTCTCCTAGTTATAATGTATGTGACTGATATAATAGAAATGTGCTCTTACGCTTTTTGTAAAATTTCTAAATCATTTTATTCTCTTGATTACCAATTTTTTAAACTGACATTATTTGTATAATCATAAACTCAGCAGTACTGAATAATGAAAAGCTGTCCTAGCCCCAACACATGTGGAACACTGTGTTCAGGCCAGTTTAGAAAAGACACTGATAACTTATGGACTATCCAGAGGACAGGTGTCAAATACGTGACACTGCATGCAGCCCTTACTCCCAAGTGTGGCTAGAACCATATTAAAATGTAATTGTGAAATATCTAACAAAATAAATATAAATACAACAAAACACAGATAATATCACATTTTAAAACTAAGTCGCCATGTGGTCCACAGCCATTTCTATTCGAGTGTGACACCACTGCTCCAGAGGATGGCAATCAGGATGGTAAAAGACACTGATCAATGCTAAATGTGAACTGGCTGAAGGAACTGGGGAGGCAAGCCAGAAGACAAGGCTTTGGGGAGGCGGGGGGCACATATGAGTTGTTTTCAAGTATAAGAATTGTCATGAGAACAAAGCATGGACTTGTTCTGACCCAGAGAGCAGAACCAGTAACAATGTTTAGCAGCTGCAAAGAGGAAAATTCAGGTTGATCACTGGAAATATTTTCTATTCATTAGTTAACAAAAAGTGGAATGGGCTGCTTTAGAAGGCAATATGTTCCCTGTCCGAAGTCTTCAAGCAGACTCTGGATGACAATTTGTGAGAAATGTATCAGAGATTCTTTTTTTTTTCGTTTTGTTTTGTTTGGCTATAGGTAGGACTGGATGGATGCTGAGGTCCCTTGCAACTCTTAAGTTTTCTAATTTCTAAAAGACGAATATATAATTTGAAATTTTAATACATACATGTAAAAAAATATTTTTACACATCCAAGTAATAAATTTATGATTTGTTAAACATGTTGTACAGATTTATCACTAGGAATAAAAAGATCTAATATGAGTTGACATCTTTAAATTCAACGTGAACTTATGAATAATTATTAGAAAGGAAATGGATTTTCACTTCTTTCATTTTAGGTTAACAGAATGGGTCAAGCTTTTCAGTTTATATTCTTAGAACAGTGATTTGTTGAAAGAGAAAGCATTAATGGAAAATGCATTTTAAAACAGCTAGGGAAATATGAACAAAACAGTAATTAGAAGCCATAAACATACAATAAATATCAAGCAATGACATAAAAAAATTTTGGCTACTCTTCCGCATTGAAAATACCGGCTTTTGTTTCAGTTGGATCATCTTTCTCTAAGCTATCGACATCAAACATAGGCATGAATGTGCACATATATGTTTATATGTATAAATACATATAAACATGTATATGATGCTCAGATGAGCCAACCATATCTAATATTTATTGGACTGCGTCCAATGTGAATTTCTGCAGTCAACAGTTTACTGTATACGTGTGACTGATGATATCAAGTAACAATTATTAATGTCATTTGATATTTTGCAGATTTCCCCTTCATTATGTTCGATTTCAGCCAAATTGCTTTAGAGAATACCCAGTTCTGGACATTAGCAGTAACACAGATACACTCAACAAACACTCAATGCCTGGAGTCTCCTTTTCAAACCAAATTTTCTAGGATGATAATGCATCAGGAAAATGGTTGCTAAAGTAATATTTATCAAATGAACAAAGAAAACAGGAAGGGCTCTTCAGTAGTCAGTCAAATGATCAAATTTAAGTGCCATATGATAGGTATTTTAAGTTAAATTTCTAAAAATATTATATCAAATGAATTTGTTCTACTTCTCTAATGTACTATGAAAACAAACTGGTATAAAAATCATAGCTGAAAATGCTACAAGAATACAAATTGTAAGGAGTTTTATAGTGGTACCACTCTAGAACATATTAGAGTGTTAGCACTCTATTTTAGTCTCAAAAACATAATACATTAATAGCCTGCTACTTTTGTTAGTATGTGATTTTGTAGGCAAGACATGCCAACAATTCTTTGAATACTGACAGACAATTTATACTAAGGAGGAAAAGAAACTTCTGGAAAAAACTGATGGAGCCTCATCTCATACCTTATGATTAACAGTAACTATTCACTTTTAAGCAGATTAGAAAATACTCTAATCTGAAAAACGTCTTAATTTTAAGATATTATTTTGAAAATTATGTGGAACACTCAACATTTGATTTGACTCTTGGTTAATTGACATGTGTTGTAATTTTCAGAGTTATGTTAATAATAATTTATAATTAATTTATATATATAATTTAAAAAAGAGCAATAACTTTGCAAATGAAAGCTCAAAAACTAGTAGTTTCACTGAATTTAATCTAATTTAAGTAATTATGTCTAGCTTTGTAATTCACATTTGGGGCACATGATGATAAAATCACTATGGTGCTCTTATAATTTTACTGTTTTAATGGAATTAGGAGAAAAGAAATCTAGTAATAACATTTGGTCTGAATGTATCATGTCAAGGTAATGACATATAAAAGAGAGCTTCCTCAAAATTTTGTAATACTACAATCACTTCAAATTTGTTTTTAAGAAAAGAGAAGTACTATGACCAAATCCTAAAGTAAAATAATGATTACTGAGTTAAGCTATTTAGATTTGTTCTTTAGAAAATTTATTGTTCACTCAATACATAAGTCCCTTAGACATTTTCTTCCTTGAAACAATGATGTCAAAGAGTTTAATTTTGTAACAAACATATGAACAAATCTTGGCAGTTGTTTACTTTATTTTCAATGTAACAAAAGTAATAGATATTCCATATACACACAATGCCTATTGAGTAGGAAACAGATTTTTTTTTCCTGCCTCAAATAGGCTGAATCTTTGATTTCACTGACTGTGGCTTGGAAGAAGCCCTTCAGTTTTCTTTTTGATAGATGTTTAAACAAGCAGATGAGTGAAACGTGCTTCACAAAAATCACAAAACGCCATGTCAGGTGTTGGAAGTGCTTTCTTTTTTTTTTTTTTTTTACCTGACAAGTCAAAACTGTGAGACATGCTAAGCGGCCGCGTTGCTGAAAAAAGAAAAACAGCATAAAGAAAGTAATTCAGGCATTAGAAAAGCACAGGGAAGACAAAAGTGGGGTGGGGGAATTAAAGAATATCCTTAGTAGATTTCAGATGTAATGCAGGGGGCTAGCTGGCATAAAACTGAATTTTAAACTATACTAGGTATGTAGTGTTAGAGTTACAAATAACATCAATAAAATATGAAGTACAGTAACAATAAGAAAAACATACTATATTTTTAACATTCTAAAATAAATGTATGATAAAGGTAGACTTTTGATTGGGAAAAATCACAAAATACATCTTTTGAAAAAAGAAAACTTACATAAGACCAAAATAAAAATGTACATAGCAATGTTTCACACAAACTTTAGTGACCAAAAATTGAATTTGTTGGAGAGCATTTTTTCTCTTTTGATTTATAGCTACCTTTAAAGAATCTTGATATTAAAAATCTGGCTTTGGGGTTGTGCTCTTAAGTACAAATTCACGTAATATTGAGAAGTCAAAATCTTGTTTCTTCTTCAGTAACAAATTATTTGGTTATACAGTATTTGTTCTAGTTTGTTTTTTAAAGGGAATAAATAAAAAGCATTTATATAGTGCTTTCTTGGCCAGACATCGTACTAAGCACTTTACAAATAGTATCTCACTTGAAAAATAAAATTACTGATGATCTCTGATCTAAAAAAATAAGAAATTAGCCAACCTTTCCCTACACAATATTTTGGCCACTGTCTCAAGATAAATATGGTAAAGATACAACTAATCTTTTTTATTACTTTTCTTTGACCACTGGTTTTATTTCTATATGAAAGGTCAGCTTTATTATCACTCTAGACAGGACAAGTAGGCAGCATATGCTAAACAAGTCAAACAACCACTATCACCTGACCATTTCCCCTCAGATCCTGATGGAGACAGCCCAGGACTCGGAACCCAAGAGCCTTGAGAGTAGCCATGTTCTACAAACCACCAGACCTAGCTCCAACAATTACTGACCAACTGCCACCAACATGCAGAGAAGTAACACTGACCAGACCACCGTAGGTCCGTTTCCAGCCCAGCCCTACCACAGAGGCACCATTCCTACCAGCTATCAACCTACTGCTACTCATAGGGTTAGCAAGCCAGAGTAGCTAAAGCAACAAGGTATCCTGGGAGAGAAATAAGAGGCAGCATGCGCCAGGCAGGTCAGGCATCTATTTTAACCACGATCTCCATCTGCTTCATTTTTTCCTTTTCTTTAATACATTTAATGCTCTCTTTCAATTACATCCATATTTAATACATATGTTAATTCCTCCCACATACTTGCTAGATACATTCCCTTTTCTTTATACTACCAAAAAAATCCTTGGCTAGCTCGCTAGACGTCTTCATGCTTTCCAAGATTTTCTTCAAAATTTTTGGAATTCTCCTAACCCTGCTTCTATCTTATCACTTTCTGCAGCACATGCAAATTTCCCACATTAAATTTCAAAGCCTCTCTGTATAATATAACCTCTTTCATAACAAGGACAATTAAAATGTATAATTTATCAAAGGCTTTTACATGTATTATCTTAGAGGGGTGAAATAAATTGCCCCAGTAACATGAGAATTCAAGCCTGGGATCAAAGTCTTCTTTAAGTCCACTGCTTTTCCTACGACACCATAATAATTCTCACTGCCTCATCTTCTCCTCTTTCCTAGCCTTTTTGATTAATTCCCTTGATATCTTGACATTTTGTTCTCCCAGATGAATTTTACTATTTTTTTAGCTTTATGAAATGATTTTTGGTAGTTTGGTATGGCATTAAATAGGTAAATTAATTTAGACAGAATTGTCATTTTTACTATATCAGCTCAGCTTACATGAGCAATTGATATTTTTCCAATTGTTTAGATCTGAATTTGTATGAAAAGTGTTTTGTTATTGTGTTCATATAGTTCCTGGGTTTGTCTTGGCAAGTAGACTCCCAAATATTTTATATTGTCTGCAATTATTTTAAATGGAATTTCTCTTTCTATCTTCTCTTGCTGAGCTTTGTTAGTAATATATAGAAATGCTGATGATTTATATGGTTTTATTTTATATCCTGTAACTTTGCTAAAGTTGTTAATTATTTCAAGTAGTTTTTTAGTGGATTCTCTAAGTATACATTGGGACAGTGCCCCCTGTGCCCCAGGAGCAGAGCTCAACTTTAAAAGTCATGAAATAGACTTTAAAAAATTAGCAAAAAAACGGAAAAGAACCTTGACCATAGGAAGCTACTATGGAGACAAGGGAAATCAAAACACAGACTCAGAAGAGGACAACAATGTCAAAATACCTACATGGGAAGCCTCAAAGGGGAATATAAATTGATATCAGACAAAGCAAAAGCAAAAACAGATCTAGGATCTCTTAAGTATAGGATTCTACGATTCTCTAAGTATACCATCATATCATCTGCAAAGAGTGATAGCTTTGTTTCCTCAATGCCTATTCTAATTCCTTCAATTTCTTTTTCTTATTGCTAAAGCTAACATTTCTAGTACAATACTGAATAACAGTGGTGACAATGGGCATTCTTGTTTCATCCCTGATCTTACTGGGAAAGCTTCTACTTATCCCCATTACAAATAATGCTTGCTGATGGTTTTAGATACATACTACTTATCATTTTAAGAAAAACTCCATTTATTCCTACACTTTCTAGTGCTTGTAGTAGGATGGGTGCTGTATTTTGTCAAAAGCTTTTCTGCATCTATTGAGATAATTATATGATTTCTGTTAGTTTTTTTTAATTGATATAGTCAATTATGCTGATAGTTTTTCTAATATTGAACTAGCCCTGCATTCCTGGTATAAATTCCACCTGGTCACAGTGTATTATCCTCATGATAAATTGCTGTAATCTCTTTGCTAATATTTTATTTAAAATTTCTGCATCAATATTTATTGGGGAAATTGGTCTATAATTTTCTTTCTGTTTTGGCTCTTCCTGATTTAGATATCAGCACCATATTTGTGCCATAAAAGGAATTTGATAGGATTCCTTTGCCTATTTTCCAAATAATTCATGTACTACTGGAATTAGTTGTTCTTTAAATGTTTGGTAGAATTCACTTGTAAATTCTTCTGGCCCTGGAGATTTTTTCTTAGGGAATTAATTGATGGCTTATTCAATTTCTTTTTTCTAAAATGGGATTAAGTATTTTATTTCCTCTTCAGTTAATCTGGGCAATTTATATTTTTGTAAGTATTCATCCATTTCACTTAGATTGTCAGATTGGCACACAGTTGGACAAATAGCTCCTAATTATTGCTTTAATTTCCTCTTCATTGGTGGTGAATTTACCCTTTTCATTTTTGATACTGGTTATTTCATTTTCTTCTTTCTTTTTTAAATCAAATAAACCAAAACTATTTCATTGTTTTTTCCCCATAAAATCAACTCTTAGTTTTAGTTATTAGTTCAATAGTTTTCTTACTTTCAATTTTATTAATCCCTCCTTTGATTTTCAGAATTTCTAATTTGGTATTTAAATGGGAATTTTTTATTTGTTCTTTTTCTAGCCTTTTTAGTTACATGCCCAATTCACTCATCTACTCTTTCTCTATTTTATTTCTATAAGCATTTAGAGATATAAAATTTCCCTAAGAACTGCTTTGGTTGCATCCTATAAATTTTGGTATGTTGTCTCATTATTGTTGTTCTCTTTGATGAAATTGTTAATTGTTTCTATGATTTGTTGTTTGATACACTTATTCTTTAGTATTAGATTATTTAGTTTCCAATTAATTTTTAATTCATCTTTCCAAGGCCCTTTATTACACTTAATTTTTATTGCATCACGATCTGAAAACGATGCATTTAATATTTCTGCATTTGAATGATCATTTACATAGTCAGTTTCTGTGTAGGTACTATGTCCGGATGAGAAAAAAGTATATTCCTTTCTATCTCCCATTCAATTTTCTCCAGAGGTCCACCATATCTAACTTTTCTAAAATTCTATTCAACTCCTTAAATTCTTTCTTATTTATTTTGTGGTTAGATTTATCTAGTTCTGAGAGAGAGGTTGAGGTCCTCCACTAATACGAGTTTTGTTGTCTGTTTCTTCCTGTAACTCACTTAACTTCTCTAAGAATTTGGATCCTATACACTTGGTGCATATATGTTTAGTATTGATATTACTTAATTGTCTATGGTACCTTTTAGCAAGATGTAGTTTCCTTCCTTATCTCTTTTAATTAGATCTATTTTTGCTTTTGCTGATATCAATTTATATTCCCCTTTAAGGCTTCCTATGTAGGTATTCTGACATTGCTGTCCTCTTCTGAGTTTGATCTTCCTTGTCACCATGTCACTGTAGCTTCCCATGGTCAAGGCTCTTTTCTGTTTTTTGCCAATTTTTAATGTCTGTTTCATCACTTTTAAAGTTGAGCTCTGCTCCTGGGGCACACGGGGCACTGTCCCAAGGTTCTTGTGCTGGGCACCAGTGGCCTGGTCACTGGCTTTCTGCACGGGGGCCTCAGGTGCTGGAGGCTTGCCCACTGCACTGGGGTGGCCCGGCCTACTTGAACCTGTTGTGCCTGGGTTCTGGAGCAGTTTGCCATCTGCACTAGGGCTAGAGGTCTCACAGCTGGCCTGCTGAGCCAGAACCAAAGGGCCTTGGCTGCTGATCTGTGCTGTGGTTAAGAACATCCTGCTGGCTTGCTGGGACACTGTGCTGGGCTGTGCTCCCCTTCTATCCAAGTGAGACAGACCTTTCCTGAAGTCCTTCTAAGTTATCTTAAACTGAAAAATTGTTTCACTCCATCTTTTTGGAGGTTTTGTGGCTCCAGAATCCATTTAGACACTTGATTTAACATTGTTTCCAAGGGAAACTGGGGAGATCTCAGGCAACTTCCTGGCTTTTCTCCACCATCTTGACTCCACCCACCCCTATCCTTTTTGATGTTGCTAAATGAACTTTTTTCATTTGGCCACCAAGAAAAACCTAATTACCAGCAAGGAAAAAAAAAATCCTCCTCATTCCCCAATTCAAAACTCATCTTAAAATTCCATTGCTTCCAAAAAGCCTGGCTGAATTATGGATAGAAAGTCTGTTATTTCCAAAGTAATTCTTAATCTTTCTCAATACCTTATATTCTTTTCCTACAGATTCCAATAAGAATAGAGATCAGAATGCAACACAAAAGGAGAACTTTAAGAAACTTTGTTTCTTAAAAGGCAGCATGCTGCAAAAAATCAGTAATAAGGAATAATAGAGGCCCAAGACTTGCAGACTACACAAAAACCTCACAACTGTTATCATAAATACTTTCTTTGAGAAAAAAAAAATCAGGTTTTGTCATAAGAAGATGATAGGTACCTAATAATACTGCAAAACATGAAACTGATTATATTTTTTAACAGAAAGGAAATTACTTTTTAATGATGTGAGTTATTCCTTCTTTGGCTGTCTAGTACAAAACTAAAACAAAAAAAAAGAAAGAAAAAATATGGCATACAATTAAAACAACTCTATCTTGACCTATTTAAATAAATTACTGATGACAAAAATGGAATATTAATGGATGACCATAGACACTGACTACAGTAATTTCATACAGAAATTCAATAAATGTGAACGAATTGTTATATGGGGAGGCCAAAAAAGCCCTAAAGGTGCCTTAGTTAGCAAACATTTGACTTTCTTGTCAAGCAAAGAGGTATGAGAGTCAAAGGCAAAATGGGTTTAGAATATAAACTTGCTTGTAAAATCTTACAAGAGAATGATAAACAAAGATCCTAGGATTTCCATATAAAGTAGGAAGTAGCAAAAGGAGGGAAAAAGCAGTTTTAAGAAAGCTTAGTGAGAGATCCAACCGAGCAAGTTACCTCAAGGGTATTTAAAGATGAAAACAGAAGAACAAACATGAAAAAAACTGAAGAGACTTTCAAAAGAAACCATTCAGAATAAAAGAATTGCATAGGCACCATATTCAGAGGTTAGTATTACAGTCCTGGATGTGGGGTTTGTTGTGTTTTGTTTTTTTTTTTGGTTGAGGCAATCAGGGTTAAGTTACTTGCCCAGGGTCACACAGCTAGTGTCAAGTGTCTGAGGCTAAATGTGAACTCCAGTCCTCCTGACTCCAAGGCTGGTGCTCTATCCACTGCGCCACCCAGCTGCCTCTCTGGATATATTTTAACAAAAGGTTGAAATGTTTGCTCTGGAAAAAATGCCTTCCTTTCATCAGTTTTGGCACGCCCCTACTTCTCCCTGAAACTGATTACTACCCTCTGTTGTTGTGTTCTGAGCCACTGTTGTCTATGTTTTCCCATAAATCCTCAAGAGAGGCTCAACCCAAAGCATTAGACACCTTTATTCCTCTTTTAGTATCTTGGGGACACTATGGACTGAGCTTATTATTCCTGTTCTAGATGACATCCTCAGCCATTATGTACCATTCCTCAGAACCTATTTTTCAAGGCTACAAAGACCTAGTTCCTTCAATGGATCCTAGTATGGCAAGGTCTCCAGTCCCTTCAGTATCCTAATTGCCATTTCATCACCATATTACAGTTTATTACTTTCTGAAAAAAAGGGTATCTATAAGTTTGGAATCACTGAGAGCAGTATATAATTTCTGAAATACAATCAAGTTGAATCTCCTCCAAATTGAATTTTAGGTCCAGTTGATTATGTATTTTCAGAAAATGTCCAAGATATACACATAGAAGAACAATTTGATAGAGCTATTGGACAGGCATGAGCTATTATTTGGATAATTTGTCTTTTTCATTCACAAAACTGATGAATTTAGGAGCCCACGTGGTATTTTCATTACTGCTGTCCACATAAGAAAAGAGATTCACAAGAGAATGAAAAATCTGGGACTTGAATAGCTGGTAAGAAAATGGTATTTGAGGAGGAAGAATATTCCAGGAATGAGAAAAAGATAGTACAAAAAGCACAAAGATGGGAGATGGAATGTTATGTGTGAAGAATGGCAAGGAGGCCAGTATGGCTGAATAACAGAGTACATAGAGGAGGGTAATATACATATATATACATATATACATACAGATACTGATACATGTATATATATCAACAGAAAAGGAAGGGCTGGAACCAAAGAGTAGTCATGTCAATGTCAGCCTGTAACAAGGAATTTAGTGGGGTGCCCTAACAATATATGTTTTGCTGTTTAATATTCTTATCAATGATTTGGACAAAAGCACAGAAAGCATGCTTACAAAATTTGCAGATGACATGAAGCTTGGAGCTAACCTACTGGATGGCAGAGTGAAGCTCCAAAGAGATCCTGAGAGGTTAGAGCAATGGGATGAATCTAATAACATGAAATTTAAGAGGCATTAATGTAAAGCCTTATTCTTGGAATGGAAAAAAAAATCAATTCCACAAGTACGGACAGGGGAGAAATAACTAAATGGCAGAAATTAGCACAAGGAAGGAGGTCCGCAGAGGAGGAGTACAGAGGATAGTCCTATTTCCAAAAAAGGGGTTGTTGGCAAAGGTGGACCCTTGTAGTATCATAGTGACTAGACCTTGGAGTTGGTGGCTTGGGGGTAAGTTATGCCGCAAAAGTTGACCAAGGGCCACGATGAAAGGTGTAGGGATGATAGCTGCCACGGTGAGGAAGTACTCTAATAAGAATGTTAGTACCACATTTGCCCAGTTGACTGTGAAGGAACCTGAGACCTGGAAAGTCTAAGTGATTTGTAGAAGATAATAATGTGCATCAATGGAAAGCTGAGGCAAGAGTCAAGGTCTCCAGACTTTTCATTTCCTAATTTTTCCACTGTAACATATCTGGTTCCCTTTTCCCCTCACTGGTTCACTAGAAGAGTGAGAAAAGCAGACTGAGGGCATTATTTGTGGTTCCTAGAGAAGAAATTCTTATATTTATTTGTATTCTATGTCATTAATGGCACTTCTGAATATTACTTTCCTTTTTAACTGTCTGTTTAGCAGTTTTGTCTAATAAAAAAGAATCTGTCAGGTAATGTCTATTGTTTCCATTTTCTAGCTGTTATGAATGAAGACATCCCTCTGCTATAAAAAGACAGGTTTTAGAATAGTCCTAAGCTCCAGTATACAACAGGATTCTCTTTCTACTCGTTGTTTCGTTGTTTCTATTCTAAGAATTAAGCACTTTCTCTCTTATTCCCTAAGTTCTTACCATGCAGTTTAACTAAGCTATTAAAATACAAATGAAAGAAACTGATGTACCTTACTATCTTTAAAATATATATGTATCAATAAATTCCATAAATTGAGAAAGAACGTAAGTATATATCTCGAGCTTTGTAAACAGTTAGATGATCTTGAATGACATGAAACAACTTAAGCTTTGCTTTATCTAACATTATGACATGCTTGAACTAGTAACTGAGGTAACTGAAACATGAACTTAATCTATATGACTTTTATTTCCAAAACATACTAATAATGGTGAGAGGCATTCTGGCATAAGGGTAAAAGAGCTGGCTTTGGGTTTAGAAAGACAGTCAGGTCCTGTCTTTAATACGTTCTGACTGTGTGATGTCCAACAAGGTACTGCACCTCTCAGTGCCCTAGATGGGCAGGTTGAAAGATGGAAGATGGTACAGATCTATACTGCTGGAAGAGTTTCATCATGGGGAGCTCACTATCCTGACGAAATGACAGGCTGGGTAAAAACAACATAACAACACCACCTTTATAAACTATTTTACAGCCTACAAAGCACTTTCACATACAATAATAACTCATCTGGGTTTCATGTGACCCTATGAAGTGGACAGGAAACATATAGACATAAATCTATCTCTCTATATTTTTTTAAACTTTACAGATAAGGGATAAAAAAGCCTGAAGAGGTTTAGTGACTTGCCCAAGGTGACACAACATGTCAGTAGGAGAGCCAAGAACAGAACCTATGTCTTTTACCTCCTAATCCAACACTCTTTCCACAAGGCTATATTCCCTCTCATGTAGGTCAAGGGAAAGTAAAGTTTTCTACTTATTGACTTGATAACTTGATTGTTTCAGATGTGAACTCTTTGGGGGAAAAGTAAGTGGGAAGAATTAACAACTTCAGGGTACATTTTTTATCCTGGACTTTTGAGGGGGGAGTGGTGTCTGCACGACAGCCTTTTATGCAATCTGGGGTTTTTAAAAAGAAGAATGTGATGAACAGTAGACTCACCTAGCCTACTACACCTAATCTCCTCTGGTGAAACTGGGCGTAATTTTCTTTCTGCTTTGATTTCCTCCAATATTCTTTCATGGAGACTCCGTGGCCGTGGTGGAGTTGGTTTCAGCTTTCTGGCTGAGGCCTTGAAAAATAAAGAGAACTAACAGTTATGGATGTGAGTAATTTGCTTTAAAAGTAATTTCATACAACACTATGCACACAACATAGTCCTGTAAAGTTAAATTATAATGAATTCATAGAAATATTTTTCAGTACCCTGAAAAAAGGAATGCTATTATGTTCAATCAAAAAGTATTTATTAATTCCCTACCATAAGCCCTGCACTATGCTAAGCACTGGGGATACACAGAGAAAAGTGAAATAATTCTTGTACTTAAAAAGTTTACATTCTACCAGGGAAACAACATACACATATAAATAAAGTATATACATAATATAAAATGAATGCAGGGTAGCAGTTGTTAATAAAATGGGAGGCTATGATAAAATATTAAGTTCCCTAAAGCAATGGTGAAATGACAATTTTTTTACTGATCTATTCATAAAAATTAATTTTTGATTACTAGTTTTGCTAAAGATAAACTGTATAGTCACTAGAAGGAGTAGTATATTAATAGAACATTTTTGGGAAAATGAGATAACCAAAAGTAAATAGAAATTAGAGAGAAATAGTTCAAAGGTAGGAAGAATAAACAGTTGAGGGTGGTTAAAAAATTGATCAAAGAAACTTAATGAAATGCATGGAGGCTATCAATAAGAAGACAGCAAAAAGTATATATGGAAGGGTATTTCACACCTTGAACACTATTCAGTTTTACTTCTTGTAGTGGAAGGGTCCCTAACACTTGAACTATAATCTAGGCTTTTCTAATTCATTATTTGGGCAGCTAAGTGGCTCACTGGATAGAGTACTAGGCTTGAAATCAAGATGACCCGAGATCAAATATAGCCTCAGATATTTACTAGCTGTGTGACCCTGGGCAAGTCACTTCACCCTACTTGCCTCCATCTCCTCATCTGTAAAATGAGCTGGAAAAGAAAGTGGCAAACCACTCCAACATAGTGAAGTTTAAGGCAATCCAACAGTTTGTCAAGAGAGCTATTTACAAAGGAGGACTAAGCACTGTGACATAGTACTAAAGCACTGGATTAAGAAGTAGAAAGACCTGGGTCAAACCTTACCTCAAACAGTTACTACGTAACCCTCAGCAAATCATTTAAGCTCTGTGAGAGCTAAAAGTAAATTTCCTCATCTATTAAAGGGGAATACTATTAATAATAATAATAATAATAACAACAACAACAGCACCTCGCTAACAGGGTGGTTGTGAGGAACAAATGAGAGAGTTTGTAAGCATTACTGCACTGCAAACCTTAAAGTGCTATATGATAAATGTGAATTATTATTATTATTATCTTGCTTTATAAGTAAGAATGGAGGGCAAAGAGGATTTTGCTGCCGTACAACATTAGGAGGAAGCAGCTTCTCGTGTCCCAAAGAATGATGATGTGGCCTCAAAGGTGCTATTAGGATAGACATGGTTTAGAAAGAGTCAAAGAAGCATCCTGGTGGGCCAGTGCAGCCCTTCTTGGGCAAACCAAAAGTTTTCTCTCATTGGGCTTACATAAACAATAAAAAAATTTGCTGTTTTCCTAAAGCATGTGGTCTGCACGTCAATCAGGCCAAAAGCATTTACTAAGCACTTACTTTGTGCAGACATTGTGTTAAGGCTGGAGAGACAACATACAAAAGAAAAAACAGTTCCTATCTTCAAGGTACTACCATTCTAATGGGGGAGAAATTAGGACATACAAAAATATACATGACAACTAGAGAGGAGATGGAAAGTAACTTAGTCCTTAGAGGAGATGGCACTAGTAACCAGGAGAACCAGGAAAGGCTTCCCAGAGGAAGTGCCGCTTGAGCTGATTCTCAAAGGGAAACCGAGGATTCTAACTCAGGGTGGGAAGCAGAGCATTGGGCAGTGACCTCTTTATCACCTGTATGAACGAGTATTTTTGTGGGAGTGAGGCACAATGGAAAATGGGGTTAGAGGGCAAGCTAACAAGACAACGGAATAAACTGACTAAAAAGGAGGGCTCAGAACGAGTACATCAGAAATTCTGACTCCGTGAGGAACGCAGAGAACAGAAAGGAACTAGAGAAGTAAAGGGTCCACGAACTAGTGAATGTAACCAGTCTAGAAAGGGAGACTAGATAATAAAAAGAGTGAGGGAGAGAAATCCTCTCTGGAAAAGGGCACAAAAGTGGAATTTTAAAAACTAATAATAAAAAGGAGAAGCTGAAGGGAAGGAAAGTAAGGGAGATCTTACGTGACTGAGAGGGGAGAAAAAAGGAAGGGAAGAACTAAATAGCCAGATAAAAGCAGGAAAGAAAAGGGAACTAATAAGTAAAACTTCAAAAGAAAAGGGATGGCAAACACCAGGGAGAAGGAGGAGATCAGGGGTGAGGGGAAGTGAGCCTTAAAAAAAAAATTAACCTAAAGTAACCGAAAAGACATACTATTGTGTTTCTAGTGGGGAATGGGGGTGGGAGGGTATCATAACTTGAAGGGAAAAAAAGAGTATATAGAGAGAAAAGAGTAGAGAAAAGACAGAGGTTTAGACGACAACTGTAATTAGTGCATGAGACCTGGAAAAAGATGCAGCAAAAAAGGACTGAGAAGGAGTGGTTAGAGGACAGAACATCCTGGAGCAGGTAGTTAGCAGTGCCAAATACCACCTAGTTCAAGGATAAGGATCATGAAGAAGGTATTAGTTAAGCAATTAAGAGCTCATTGGTGACTTCGGAGGGAAAGCTAAGTGATAAGGTAGAAAGTCAGACTGCAGAAGACTTAAAAGGAATGAAAGAAAGGAAGTGAAGGAAGCAGTGTAGATGGCTTATTTAGGGATTTTAGCTGAAAAGGATAGGGGAGATATATAATAATAGCTGGCAGGCATGGTAGGGTATAGTGAGAGTTGTTTTTGTTTTTGTTTTTTTAAGGATAAGGGAGACATGGGCATGTTTGATGGCACCAGGGGAAAGAACCAGTAGATAGTCAGAGGCTGAAAACTGGAGAGGAAGGAAATGATTGAGGAGGCAATCCACCAGAGAAGATAGGCTACTTGTCAAATATATATGAGAAATAGCTAACATTTTGGAGTCAGGTTTTAAAAAGATCTTGAGAGGCTAGAACATTGGGTCAAATCTAATAAAATAACACTTAATGTATTAAAAAAATTATGTTCTATACTTGGGTTAAAAAAAACAATTTTATGGCATTAGTAACAAAGGTAAAAGTTGTAGTGAAGTAGATTTCAACCTCATATAAGAAAAGATTTCCTAAAAACTCAAGCTGCCTAAAAGTAGAATAAGCAGCCTCTGGAAATAATGGATTCCATCCCTCTGTTAGTTTCCACACTACAGTTGGATAAAACTTTGTTAGGGATGTTTTAGAATATGTGAAGGGAATTATGATTTTTTCATATTAATCGATATGATATGTGTAATGAATATACTAATAGATCAGATTTCTCAACAATTGCCTTTTCTAGTTTGTGATTCAGAATCAACAATGCAGCTTGAAATAATCAATCAAACCTTTGACAATGCTCACAATCACTGGCATTCTTGTGCCTGTGTACCTTAAACGAAGTGAGTCAAAGACTGCAGAACCTGTTCCTGTCACAGAACTCTGGTCCTGTGACCCACCAAGTCACCACTCCCAAAGACTGGACTCCAGAATTGTTGTATTGTCTTCCACTTGTGGGTTTGTCATGGGAAACCACTCAAAGCCCTGGGAAGGATTGTTTCTAATCCACCTTTTACCACCCCCCTTCCCATCGTGATTTATGTATAAAATTTCTATCTTCACTTCAGTGAGGTGGAATTCTGATCAGGAGAATTCCTGCTTTTCAAATCTGTTCCTCATAATGAAACTAATTAATTAAATAGCTATCTGATTATTGGCACTTTGTCTCTGGCCTGCTATTTCATCATCCTCAGGTTAGAGACTGGCTCAGTAAAATCCTGCTAGCAAGTATAATTCTAGTACAGCTTAGATTATTAGCCTCTAAGTCCTAATTATATAAATAAAACATACATTTTTGTTTATGGAGCCATTTTCTATTAGTGATTTTGGCCAATGAAGCTTAATGCTTAATCATACAGACCAAATGAATTCCAGAGATGAGACTCTAGAGGAAATTTCATTACACTACCTCCATTCAACTACTCCTAGTAAAAATCATATCAAAACACATACTGGATTCAAAGGAGGTCGTGATCGAATGAAGTCCAGGATGATTTCGTGAGCACTTTTTTTTAACCGAGGAGGAATATCACCATTCACCTAAAAGAAGAGAGAGAAGAAAATTCTGTTTTATCTATGTTTAGCAGTTAGTACATTCTAAGCATGTGACTACAGGCCAATCATTAAAGAGTTCTGAATCTAACTGCAATCTACATATAGGTTATAGGAGAAAAACACCATACTCAAGTACAATCTTTCTTCACAAATGAACAAATTATAAATATTCATTTTATGTTGATAACTAAAAATTTTAGTTTCTCTAATGGCTGATTCCAGAGAGGACTATTTAAAAGGGAACAAGCTTTGGAATTAATCCTAGTCCTATCATTTGGAAAGTTTTGTCAGACATACACATTCTAACACACTACTGAATTATCATATTAATTCCACAAAGAATTGGAAGCAGGATAAATGTAGGGCAAAAATAACATTGTCTTATAGTTGGATGCTTACTGCACAGCAGCTTCACTGACAAAGCTGTGGGAGCAAAGCTAAATATAAATGAATTAGTTTTACTTTGTTGGTGTGTACAGGACAAATCCTTGACCCCAACTATCTCTCAAATATATACCATTGGTCACAAAGGCAAATTAAATTGTGTGTATCATTTAAAGAAATCCACTATAACGAGTGGGAAAAAATCAATGCTCTACTAATTCTCAGTAACATTATTTTCATATGTGAAGAACAGATCACGTCGAAAAAAAATTTGAACTATAAAGAAAAGCAATGACAAGTCAGGAATTCCTTGCTGAAGCAACAGGAATGATAATTTATATTTATGTAGTGTTTCCTGACAACAGCACTCTAAGGGAAGCAATAGAACTATCCTCATTTTATAGATAACATGTAAAAGTGATTTGCCTATGATTACCCTAGTGAGGGAGAACCAGGAATAAAGCACAAGTCAAATCTCCTGACTTGGATTACAGTACTCTTTCCACTGTATAACATGGTCTCTGAAAATGTAGATTCATGAGAAGATAGCAAGACTTAATGAACTTTGATATGATTTCTAAAGGAAAAAGAGAACTTGGGCTTTCTAGTTAAAAAAAAATATTAAAAATACCAAAGAAAAGGAAAATGTCACATATATGTGCACACAGAGGGCACACACGCACACACACATGCAAGCACTAAAAAAAAACAAAAAGGAAATAAGCAAAGCCAAGAATACAACAAAATTCTACAAAGCAAGAGAACTGACTTAAATATAAAAAGCAATGTAAGATATACCAAAAGATGTCATAAAACCAATAGATGACACATTTAAAGAAATTAAACAAAAATTAACCTTGGCAAAAAAGTTTGGTTTTTTTTTTGAGACAAATGAAGAGCTTAAAGAAAGTAAAAATTTTAAGTGAAATTAAAGGAAGAATTAAGAGATACTAAAAATGATGAAGAGGGAATAAAAAAGAAAATGATCAATATAGAGATTATAATAAAAATAATAAACAGAATTAACTAATAATTAACTTGTTACAGTGGAGAATGGAATTAAAGCCCACATAAATAAATTGCAAAAATGCAAGAAGAAAAGGTAGAGTCAAATGACAGACTGTGTATATGTTTAGGTGCAGCAATTTCAAAATAAATGAATAGCCCAGAAAAATTAGGAAAAGAAAAAAAATTAACATGATATTTCAGGGAAAAATTACCACCAAATTTGAAAAATACAAATAGAATTAATGTGTTATATGAAATGACTAATTTGTAAATTATAATCAGTACACATAATATATATTAGCTTACATAAGCTAGAGCTATATATATTATCTTCCAGTTTGAAATGATCTGAGAGATCTAAAATCTAGTATTATGGTTACTGAGGTTTGTAA
This sequence comes from Vombatus ursinus, assembly GCF_900497805.2. Taxonomy (NCBI): domain Eukaryota; kingdom Metazoa; phylum Chordata; class Mammalia; order Diprotodontia; family Vombatidae; genus Vombatus; species Vombatus ursinus. Next base: position 35,689,175 of record NW_020954590.1, on the reverse strand, counting down.
TCAGACTAAAATGAATTCTCTCTATATAGTCAGACAAGTTGTCATCTATTCTATGGTGAAAATTTTCAGTGTTTCCAGTTCTTTGCCATTACAAAGAGCTGCTATACATATTTCTATAAATATAGGATCTCTTCATCTTTCTTTGATTTCTTTGGAGTACTGACCAAGTTGTGATATTACTGGGTCAATGTAGGAATTTGTTTTACTGAACTCATTAATTATTAACAACGTTTTGTTTTATTTTGGGGGGAGGAAGACGTAGGAAGTAAAAAAATGCTTGCTAATTGAAAAAATAATAATAAAAGAAAAAGAAATCTCCAGTCATTGGGAAACTTTATTTTTTTTCTTTTCAAATGGTATTAAGATTTTAAAAATCATTTAAGGTAATTTGTTTCAACTTTGTTAAAAGTCTAAGCATAAAGTATGAGGAAAACAATATATATTTAATTTATAACATATATAATATATATAATTTCATAATAATTTAGTGTTCTATACAGAACAGAATGCAGTACTGGGATTGGTATTAGTGTAATGAGGGACTTGCCAACAAGTCCCTAGAGCATGCACAAAATTCTTCTTTACCTCTCTTCAGCTTTTACACCGGTGACACTATTTCCTTAATACATTCTTCTCTCTTGATTTTCCTGACATTGCTTTCTCCTGATTCTCTTCTTTACCTATCTGACCATTCCTTTTCCATATCCTTTGCTGGATCTTCATTCAAGTTACACTCACACATGAGTTATCTCCCAAGGTTCATTGCTTGGGCTTTCTCCCTCTATACTATTTCACTTGGTGATCTCATCAGTACCCAAGAATTCTATTGTCTCAATGTAGATGATTCTCATATCTCTTTGTCCAGCCCCAACCTCCTTCCTGACCTCCAATCTCACATGTCATTCAGTCATTTTTCAGTTGTGTCCAACTCTATGTGACCCCATTAGGGGTTTTCTTGGCAGAGATACTGGAGTAGTTTGCCATTCCCTTCTCCAACTCATTTTACAGATAAGGAAACTGAGGCAAACAGGGTTACATGACTTGCCCAAGGTCACACAGCTATTGTGTCTGAGGCCACATTTGAACTCAGAAAGATGAGTCTTCCTGACTCTGGGCATGATGCTCTATCCACTGCAATACCTAGCTTCATGACCCACTGTCCATTGGACACCTAAAATTGGATGTCCCATATACATCTTAATATGTACAAAAAGGAATTCATTATGTTTCCCACCTAGACACTTGCCTCTTCCCAACTTCCCTATCACTTTTGAAAGCATCCCACTCTCCCAAGTCACCAGGCTTACAATCCAAGTATCATCCTCAACTCTACATTCTCATCCCCTTTCCCATCACCATATTCAATCAGCTGCCAAGTCCTGCTGAGTTTACCTTTCCAGCAACTCCTGTATTTCTCCTTTCTCTACTCACATTGACACTTGGTGTAAGTCCTCATTACCTCATAGCTGGACTATTATAAAAGCCTACTGGTTGGCCTCCCCTCCACAAGCCTCTCCTTACTCCAGCCTATCTTTTACTCACCTATCAAAGTAATCTACCAAGTGTACAGGTCTAACCAAATCATTTTCGCTACGAGCACTCCACCGTTCCATGAACTCCAGTGCCTTCCTATTACCTCCAGGACCAAATAAAATCTTCTGTGTAACTTTTAAAGCCCTTTATTACCTGATCCCTTCCTACCTTTCCAGTCTTCTTACACCTTACTTCCTTCTATGTAGTCTATGATTCAGTGACACCGTTCTTCCTCATGTGACTCACAAAAGATACTCCATCTCTTGGCTTCATATGCACTTTCAATGGGGGTCCCCCAGACCTGGAGTTCTCTTGCTCTTCTTCTCTGTTTCCTAGCTTCCCTGGATTTCTCAGTGAAAGCAAGAGGTCTTTCTTTCCCAATGCCCCTTAATGCTAATGCCTTCCTTGTGTAATCATCTTCAAGTTATCCTTCATATTTGCATGTTAACTCACACATTAGACTGTGATCTCCTTGAGAGCAGGGGCTGTTTTTGCTTTTCTTTGTTATCTCCTGTACTTAGTGAAAGTCCTAGCACGTAGTAAGCGCTTACTAAATTTCTGATGACTTGACTTGCCTTGTCTGTCATCAGTACCAGAACAGGGAGGTTGGTGAGTCTGAGTCTGGAAATGAATGAGAGTGGGGCCCTTTCTCTTCCCACTTCAGAGTTGAGCAAGTATCCTCCTATTGTTTCCTGCTACATTACTGTGAGGGAATGAAAAGCCTTTTAATTGGCTGCAGAGCCAGCAGTGGGGGGCACATACAAAAGGCTCAAACAAAGGAACCTGAAGCTTTCCAGTGAGGGGGAAGAAAAGCTAGCTTTTTTCACCTCCAGGGTGGGGTTAAGAAAAGACAGAGGCCTGCCCACAGGAGTGACCCGCTGCTGCCCACTTTATTTCCCCACCAGGCCACCACATGTTTGTGAATGCACAACACCTTTGTTTCTTCTAACTCATGTTTATTTTTTTTCTGAATATAGGTGAATGACTATCCAAGAAGGATTGGATGAGATAATGACCTTATGAGCTTTGAAAAGTAAAAGAGGCATCAAAAATCCCCTTTCAAATGGAGCTGATGGGGTGTGGGCCCAAGCCTGAGACCTTCATCCCTTGACCCAAAAAGAATCTGGCTCCCATTTGTCTAAGGGCCCCAGAAAGCCCTTAAACTTTTCTTGATCCCACTGGGGTCTCAAGAGGTTCCTAATCTCTCCTTATCTCCCTTTGAAAGCCCTAGCCCCACCTTTTGATCTTATTCAGATGCCTTTCAAACTTCTTCTTTCCAGTTCCCTTCACTATCTATTCCCCTTGCCTATTCAATCTCTCAGACTTTCCAATTGGAATTCTCCCTAAGTTACCTAGACCCTTTTCCCAGCCCCTCCTCTGGTCACCCAAAGTTACTTTAGTGTATATAAGATCCCGTTACTAATGTTCAGATTCCTTAAGAGTCTGGCCAGTATAGTTTATCTCTAACAAACTTTTTCTCTAGCTGAAAGAAGATTTTGGTTGAATTCATTCAGGCAGGGCCCATGTGTCGTGATCTCGGGGTCACAGCACCCCTAAACCTCTAGACCTCATCAGAGCCAGTAGTAGCAATAGCCAAGTGCAGGAGGTGGGTAGGGGCAGCCCAGAACAATAACCTGCTGGACCTAGAACAGCAAAGAACTGACCCAACAGCCAACATCTGTCCATTCGCTATACCAAATCCAGAAGTGAACTTGATAAGAACTCTTTAAAGGGATAAAAGGACTTACCCCATTGAGGGGGCAGGCAATGTTTTGCAACAACTTTAAGTTTGAGTTCACCCTCCCAGGGACTGAGTAAGTGTGTAGAGAGGAGAGTGTGTCTGAGTTCAGGGAGATATTACTGTACTTTTGGTCCATTCTATACCTTTTCATTAAATATTCCTCTGTAAAAGCTAATAAGGGAGGTGTACCTAGCCATCCTCTGAGGACTCTACTGCTGGTCAATGAAAGTAGGGGTTAGAAGAACGAATTTCCCAGAGCATTAGAATATAGCTAGGTCCTAAATAGTGAGAATAATGAATTCCCTAAAGTGGTTGTTTTGAAGAAAAACCTATGTAAAATATGATAATTGATTCTAGCTCAATTGAAATATATAACATGAATTTGAATAATGTAACCACATTATAGGATTCTTACTACAGTTAGGAATCCCATGAAGTAGATGCATGTATATGAATTTTCACTATTACAAGTCAGAATTATATAAAATATGGCAATTAGTTCCAGCCTAATAGAAATATGCACAGGAATTTGAACAATGCAATCACTTCAGGGGATTCATTATTTATCCTCATAATCAGGTCCTAGCTGTGTTCAGACCTAGTTGTATAACAACAAACTTTCAGAAAAACAGGTATCACCATAGAATCACAAGATTTAGAGCTTTCAAGGCATGTCATTCAGACAATATCAGAGGTCCGACCCACTCCATCTTGCAGCTCTGGGAATTTTATCTGATTTTATGACATGCCTGGAATACTCTACACCCTCACAGATGCCTCCTGCCTTCTCTGGCTTCCTTTAAGTCTCGACTAAAAAGACTGTCCTCAGCCCCTCTTAATTCTAATGCCTTCCTTTTCTTATTTCCTATTTATCCTTTATATAACTAGTATATATCCTTTATATACTCACTGTCTCCTCCATTAGACTGTGAGCTCCTTCAGGGCAGGGACTATCTTTTGTCTCTTTTTTCATCCCGAGTGCTTAACACATTGCTTGGAACACAGGAGGCACTTAATAAATGTTTATTAATTGATCATATCATACGGCTTTCTAGCTCAAGCTCCAGGGGCTCCCAATTGCCTCCAGGATAAAAACACATTTCTCTGTTTGACATTTGAAGCTTTTCACAACATGGCTCCATCCTGTCTTCCCAAGTTTATTCCACATTGCCCTCCTCCACACACTCAACATTTCAGCCAAATTTGCCTATTTGATATTCTCTGAACACAACATTCCATCTCCCATCTTTGTAAAAGTTACTCTTCATGCCCAGAATCTTTCCTCATCTCTGTCTCAAAGAACAGCTTTTTCCTCAGGCTTAGTTCAAGAACCACGTCCTGTACAAGAAGCCCTGATTTCCCCTCCCTCCAATTGAGACTCCCCTACCCCCTAAAATTACCTTATATTTACTTTCTATATAGTTTATATTTCTCTGTCTTCAGTCCATTCCCATTCCCCATAGAATGCAAGTTCCTTAAAAACAGGCATGTTTAGTTTTTGTCTTTGCAGACCCAGGACCTAGCATAGAGCCTAGTATATAGTGCCATTAAATTTATTTTTAAAGAATGAATGCTCAAGGTCACAAAGTAATAGCAGAATTCAACATAGATCTTCTGACAGCAAATACGTTATTTTTTCTTCACACTACATATACCACAGTACAACCCTTATAGCTGAACTCTTGGGACAAAATAAATACAAACAGAAAAGTATAGTACATAGTATTTGGGCATGTGCAAAAAATAGGATTCATTCTTATGGTTTATGAAAATATTTAGTTTCAAACAAAACACATATTAACATTGATGGAAGACAATAAAAACAGTCTTTGCTTTGAATAGCCACCAAATAGAAATACTATGGAGTAAATGTTGAAAAAGATTTCTGTATTTTATAGAATGAAGTATTAACACTACTCAAAAACTGGCATGAGTTGCCACAACCAATTCACAAGCAGAAAAATACAGGCCTATTTAGAGTAGAAGAGAAACAAGGACATTATTTTTATTCACTTAAGCACTCATCACCTTTAAGTTCAAAGAAATGTACCTCAATATGTCACTGGCATTTCAAACTCAACATATCTAAAACAAAACTCATCTTTCCTCCTATCTCTCCTCCCAATTTCTCCATCTGAGTTGAGTACTACTTTCTATTCACCCAAGTTTGCAATCTTGAAGCAATCCTGACTTTTCATTCTCTTTCAATACCTGCAGTTGTCATGTCTTACCAATTCTACCTCCATAATATTTCTTGTAACCATGCCCTTCTCTCTACTTTGCACATATTAGTTCAGTTCCTCACCACTTCTTGAAGAGACCAGTGGTCTCTAACTTTTTTTTTTAATTTTTTTAGGCAATTGGGGTTAAGTGACTTGCCCAGGGTCACACAGCTAGTAAGTGTCAAGTGTTTGGTCTGAGGCCGGATTTGAACTCAGGTCATCCTGACTTCAGGGTTGGTGCTCTATCTACTGTGCTACCTAGCTGCCCCGGTCCCTAACTTTTTAAATCCTACATCCCCACCAACAAAAAAATTTTTAAGCATACACACATAAAATATACACATATTTTATATAATATACATGTACTACTCTAACAATACATCGTCAACATTAAAAAAATCCACAAATTAGAAATTAAGTAAGAAAATGATGAAATGAGTATCTTAAAAATAAATTTTAATTCCTTAATAGTACAAAACTTTTTTGCTTTTAAAGAACAATGTAACTGAATATGCTTTTCTTATTTTAAAGTAGATTTTAATGCTACTGTTGGTTTTATCTTACATCACTAAATTTCTCCCAGTATTTCTCCTCCTAAAAGGAGTGAAAATGGAGTAAAGGGAGAAAGGAACTAAGAAATACCTTTTTTTGTGAGAGGCTATATTTTGGGAAAACAAATCCTTTGCAATTCAAAGATATTTGGGAAAAGGCTTGTATTCAGTGAAAACGTCAAATCATAGATTTTTTTTAAAAATTGAAATTGTATAATATTTTTGCTTCTTCTATTTGCTTCTCACATGAAGACTATGACTGCTATGCTAATCTCTCTGTGGCTTTGTCCTTAGTCATAAAACAGGCCTAAACTACCCGATCTCTAAGGTCCCTTCCAGCTCTGTGACTCTACTACAAAATTTGAAAGCAGTTACACAGTCACCTGAAGTTTTTTCTTTTCCAGGCTAAACTTCCTCAATTGTTTAAATTGATGATATGGTATGATTTCTAAGCTCTTCACCATCCTGGTTGCTTCCACTAAAGCTCTCCAGCTAAGCAATAATTTTTCTAAAATGTGGTGCCCAGAGTACCTAACATCACCACAAAAAAAACCAACTCCCCCAAAACTAGTTATATTTTAATAGAACATATTAATGATATTAACAGTTATTTCACAATCAGCTGTCTCTGTGGAATTAAATTATGGACTGGGAGAGCAAAGGTCAAAATTAATAACAAGTCAGAAGAAAGGATAAGAGTGAGAAGAAGATACAATTCCAACCTGACTTATTTAAAAAAATTATCAACTACAAAAAAGTAAAGTGTAAAAAAAAAACACTGAAAAAGATATTGAATCCACCATTTCTTTTATTTAAATTTCCCCTTTTATTATTTCATATTTATAATCTGTGTTCAGTGTAAATCAATTCCATAGCATGAGGGTAGTTATGTGATTCAAAGTATAAAGATACAAGCACAATGTACAATAATCTCATAGAGCAGAATGCAAAAGAATGTCCATTCCCCCACACAAAAGCTTGAGACATTTTGCATTGGAATGTTTCAGGACTGGCTGCTACAGACATTAATATTCATTGCTTGTCTATGAAATCAGGATACTACAGTCATATCGGATATTAGAAAATCTAAGCAACAGTATATATGAACCAATAATCAAAAATTGAGGCATTTGTAAAATATTTACTTTTCTGGATGAAGCTTGCTTTAGTCTAAGTACAAGGTTTTATTAAATAAAAATAGTGAATGATAGTTTCGAATGAAGTTTTTTTCAATTTACAAAGAGTTTTTAAAGTATTTAAAGAAATAACATAAAATAGGACTTGTGAATTTCAAATGATATGATTAAATTCCCAGTCCTTACATTAAAAATATTCTATTTTTGTAAATATTTGGCATCCATTTATTTTGCCTCTTAAGTTTTAAGACTCTGACAAAACCTTTAAAATGTACTATTATCAAATGAAAGTTAATCAAGATTTACAGAAATAAATCCAGTGTCTGACAGTTACTCAAGAGATCATGTATTCAAAATTCTTTGAAATTAAGAAGATATATGACACATGACATTTGGCGGGATCTAACTGGAATGTGTCTCTATTCTTTGACTTGATTCTACTTAAGCCACATTTACTAATTAAGGTTTTACTTTGGAAAGGCACCAATACATCCGTGCTTTGGCACATGCCATACTTTATAAGATTTAAGTGCAATGTCAAATCCAAAGCCTCAGACAAAATATTTCAGTTATGAGAACAACATTTTAAAAATTACCAAGATTATATATGATCGTTAAATTAGCACTGCTTAAATACATAGATTGATGTTTATGTTCTTTTTAATGTACATATAAATAGAAATATGGAAGCTTTTTATATTGTCTGTCTAATCATTCATGGTCATAAAAAGTCAATAAACCAAAGTAATAATGGAGATTTTATCCCATACCCTGGGGTCCTTCTATTTTTGAGCAAGTCAAAAGTATTCTTGATTTCTGACACTGATTTTAACACTGGAGTCCAATATCATTTAAACCTGCTCAAGTCTTAAGAGTTTTTTTGGTTTTAGTAAGTAAAATTTGGGATATGAGTCTATGACCTCTAGATTCAATTTATGTCCAAATTAAGTGGTGGAATAGAGTGAATTTGGTAAAGATGTCTTGACTCTTGCTTTGAGGACTTGTAGATGCAGTTATATTAGTTAGGCAGAGTTAATGAAGCATAACTATTTGGTTACCCAAGTTTCTCAACAGTAGAGATGCAGAAAAAAAGGAGAAAGAGAGAAACAAGAAGCTGGCAATTGACTATAGTTTCAGTGGAGTGACTGGGTTAAAAGCTTCAGGGAGTTCTCTGGTCAGTGAAATCTCATTCTTCCCCTATATTAAAGCAATAAAATCTTTTACTCTCCAGGGAAGGGAGAGTAATAGAGGGGTCTGATTGCTGTTTGTATGCAGATTTTAAAGTCTTTAAATAAGCCTTGGGAGCTGTACCCTCCAAAAAGCCCACTAGGATATTTCAGCATATAAATGTAAACATGTAAATCATACTTCCATCATAATTTGGAAATGTACATCAAACAGATTACACTTCAATTGCAGATTTAGTCTTTCTTTAGTTTGTAATGCTATACCTTTCTACAAATGGGGAAAAGATTCCCTTTCCTCCCTGTCCCCTCCCCCACATAACAGACATTTAATAAATCAAAGTTTATTGACTAATTGAATGTTTACTGACGAACTGACTGAGAAGCATGTGCTTCCCAGATCTATTTATCTAGCCTTAACCTCTTTCCTGACTTTTGATCTTGTTTCACCAATAGATGCCTTTGAACATCTCAGACTGGATGTCTTAATAGACACCTTGAACTCCACATATTTAAAACAGATCTCATTGTCTTTTTCCTCAAACACTCCCTTCTTCCCAACATTCCTAGTACTTTTGATGGTTATCACCTTTCTCCCAGTCTCCCAGGCTCTCAACCCAAGTGTAGTCCTTGATTTTTCACTCTCTCTCATCCGCCCCACCTCCCCCATTTCAGTTACCAATCCTACCTTCCTAACATCCCGGCATACATCCCCTTCTCTATTCACACTTCCATTTGCTACAATCTTTCATTACCTCATATCCAGACTACTGCAATATCTGCTGTTTGGTCCTCCTTCCTCAAGTCTCCCCCCATTCTAGTCCATCCTACATTCAGCTACCAAAGTAATCTTCCTAAGGTGCTGGTCTGTTTGTGCGTCACTCCCCACCTTCTCTCCCTAGCCCAAACTCCATTCAATAAATTCTAGTGCCTCCCTATTACCTCTAGGAGTAAATATAAAATTTTCTGTTTGCTTTTAGAGCCCTTCATAACCTGGCCCCTTCCCACTTTTCCTTATTCCCCTCCCCTCCAGGCAGGCTATGATTGAGTGACACTGGCCTTCTTGATATAATTCACATAAGCCACTCATCTCATAGCTCCACACACATTTTCCCTAGAGGTCTTGGAATTCTCTCCCTCCTCATCTTGGTTTTCTGGCTTCCTTCAAGATTCCACTCAAATGTTTCTTTGCAAGAGGTCTTTCTTAGTCTCTGTCTCTGTTAGTGCTTTCCTTTCTCAGATTATCTCCAATTTGCTGTATATGTATGTATGTATGTATGTTTGTATGTGTGTATATGCATGAGCGCTCTCTATCATGTGTGTGAGGGTGTATACATATATACCCACACATATACACATCTTGTTTGTACATAATTATTTACATGTTACCTCATCTATTACAGTGAGCTCCTAGAAAGGAAGGGCTGTTTTTGTCCTTATTAGTATCCCGTGTTTTGCACAGTGCTTGGCACATAAGTGCTTTATAAATGCTTGATGACTTTCCTGATCCCCTCAGGGACTTGTACTTATCTTCCTACAGATTACATTGTATTTACTTTGTAGCTATTTTGCATATAGAGGCCTAAGTGTCTTTTCCCTCCACAGAACGTAAACTCCTTGAGGACAGGCACTTTTACTGTCGTCTTTGTATTCACAGAATTTAACATTGTGTCTAGGTTCAGTGAGGACTTAATAAATGCTTATAACAGTGACTGACTGTTTCATTACTCAGTTAAATTTACCATAGACTTCATGTAGAGTAGGTCTCAAGACTGGAGTTTTATGATACTTTAAAATATTATTACCTTCAATCATGTTATTTCCAGGACAGAAACAGTCACAAAAGAATGTTTCTTGTGTCTTCCCACACTTTAGAGCACTGACTTTGTGGTGTGGGGATGCCATCCTCAGACTTGGCTGGTTATTTTTGGATAGGTATTGAAATATTTGGTTTATTGATTTTAATTATCTCAAAGGCTGCAAAGTTTCCTTTGTTTTATACAAGACATACAACACTATGAATATGGAAGTGTTGGGACTAAGTTTCCTCTTCACTAGAAAGGCCACCAGAAAGGATCACAGATTTAGAAATGGAAGGGATTTTAGAAGCCATCAAGCCAAACTATCTTATTTTAGTGAAAAGAAACTGAGGCACAGAAAGGTTAAGTAGACTGTCCAGGGTTATATAGCTAGAAAGTATTGGAGGCAGCACTTGAATGCAGATCTTTGTCTCTCTAACTGCGAACAATTTGTTATGTACTAACTAGATGCACCTTTTCCTTGGTTGATTATTTACAGGAGACATCTAGCAGACAGGGAAAACACTGCTGCTAACTGCCAGCTAGCTCAATCCTAATGTATACCCAAATATTCCTACACTCTTCCTTCTTTTGGGACAACATAATTTTTTTCAACAGAGCAAGCACATTCGTCTTAAGAAAGAGTAGTTGTCCATGTCCATCAGAAGAGAACATAAAAACATTCTCTACTGTTTTGTTGTTGTCGTTCACTCGTTTCAGTCGTGTTCAACTCTTCATTTTACCCCTTTAAGGGCTTTCTTGGCAAAGATACTGCAGTACTTTGCCATTTCCTTCTCCAGCTCATTTTACAGATGAGAAAACTGAGGCACACAGGGTAAAGTGACTTGATCACGGTCAAACAGCTAGTAAATGTCTGAGGCCGGATCTAAACTCAGGTCTTCCTGACTCCAGGCCCAGCGCTCTATCCACTGCGCCACCTAGCTGCCCATTCTCTACTGTAACAGAGAACATTGAAAGGTAGGAATCAACAAAAGACGACCAAAGCTTTGGATACAATAAGATCTTTCAAACATCCTAGTTATTATGTAGCATAGAGAAGTTCCTAGTCATTGTGTAACATAGAGTAGATGACTATTTCTTAGGAACCCTATTACATCAAAGAAATAAGGTATTATTTTAAATTGGGCCAAATATAAATTTTCAAGCATTTTTCACATTATAGTTTTTTAAGAAGGAAGACATAATGAATGTTAAATAAAACTCTTTCCCTAATTTTCAACCAATCCTTATCCATTGGCTCCTCCCATGCCCCCATCCTTAACAACATCTTCACTGGACCCCTTTCATCCCCTGAAGCCAAAGTCCTATAACTATTCTCTATTTCAATCACCAAACTCCTAGAAAAACAAAACAAAACAAAAAACCTCTTCCATTATCCAGTGCCTCCACTTTCTCACCTCCCACTCACTTTCTAAGCCCTTTGAAAACAGGCCATGGGTCCACACAGTCAAACTGAAATCACTCTCTTCAATATCAACAATGACCTCTTCACTAAATTCAAAGGCCTCTTCTCAGCCCTTAGTTCTATGCAGCATTTGACACTATTGACCACTCTCTTCTGGATGTTTTTTTTTTCCCAGAGTTTTCATAACACTCACTGCTTTGTCATGGTTCTCTTGTCCGTCAGACCAATCTTTTGCAGGATTATCTTTCATGTTCTGACTCCTTTGCTCTATTTGGGGCACTCTCCTCTATTCTCTCCACACTCTTTCTCTTGGTAATCTTACCAGTTCTTATGGATTCAATTCTAAATAGATGAATCCAGTCCTCATCTCTCTCCTAACTACAGTTCCTTATCTCCAACTGCTTGCTGGACATCAACCTAGACATCTC
>NW_020954590.1:35674370-35677149 GCF_900497805.2 Vombatus ursinus | reverse complement strand
GTGTGTGTGTGTGTGTGTGTGTGTGTGTGTGTGTGTGTGTGCAAAAACCCAAATCTAAATCCATTTCTCTCCTTCCTAGTTATCGTCTATGAAGGACCCCAGAATCATCCTCAACTCTTCATGCTCTCTTCCATCTGTATCCAATTAGCAGTTAAGTCCTCCTTAATTTTACTTCCATAACATCTTTTGTATCTATCCCCTTTTCTCCTCTTACATAGTCATCAACCTGAGTTTAGGGCCCTCAGCACCTTGCACCTGGACAAGAAGGTAACAGCCTCCTAATTAGTCTTCCTGCATCTAATCTCTTCTCTCTTTTATCCATCTTCCACATGGCTATCAAAGGGAGATTTGATTCATAAAGCACACATCCTTATATTTTTGCACTGCATCTCTCTCCAAATATTCATTCATGTCTCACTCCAGTCTAAAAAAGCTATAGTAATCCCCTGGTGCCTACGATAAAATGCAAATGCTCTACTATGGCTCTGATTTATGTTTGAGGCAGATTACAGATTACTCTTCCTCACATTTATTTGCTATTCCCTGTGCACAACTTCCATCTCTTGCTTCCATGATTGAATAAACTGCTGACCATTCTTCTAATGTTCCCCATTTTCTTTCTGACTCTTGGAAATACTAAGGCTCAGCTCAAATGCCTCCTCCTTCAAGAAGTGTTTCCTGATGTCCACAATTGTTAGTTCATCCAGGAAACAAAAAAATGCAGAATAATTATGAAGTTTATTTGACATGAGTTACAACCCATCCATGTATGGTAAAGCATTGACAGGATATTCTGCATCATTGCAAGAAACACCCAAATTGATGCACTCAGAGAACCTTTTGAGTATATCCTGTATTTTACTTGTATGTGAACATGCTGAATGCAAGATTCCTGAGCACTGGAACTAGCCTGCTTTTGTCTCTGTGTTCCCAGTGATTAGCATAGTGTCTAGTATCCAGCAGACACTCAATAAATGCTTGTCGACAGATTGACAGGTAAAACAAAAAATATGGAAGTAAAACAGAATCTCCACAGTCAGAAAACAGTAGAACATGAGGAATATCAAAATAACTAGATAAAAGAAACTAAATTCACACTTATACCATACATTTTACCAAACACTGGATGGATGCAGTTCTTAGTAAAAAGTAGCAAACTAAATTTAAAAAGACATGATCCATATGGTCATTTTCACGTAACATATAGAGATAGAAAAATAACCATTAGATTTTATTATAAACCCATTACTTACCATTACCTTCCTCAAAGTGTAGCGCTTGCAGCGAATGTCATCCATTAACATCTCATAAGGTGTGAGCTGATATTCAATTGGCAAAGGATTATATTGACGCTCTTGAACCTTCTTCAGTTTCACACCATTCCGCAAATCCCTCATCACCTGTACCCAGAAACGAGCCTAGAGAGAAAAGGGAGAAAAAGCAACACCAAAGCATGTAAGTCAATGTTTTCTTCTGAAATGTCCAAGCAACATAAGCTAAAAAGATTCTTAGACTCCCAGTAGCCCACAAAAAGAAATGGTAAAAATTTAAGGTGAGAAAAGCTAATGTGTATGTGAGGTGTTGAGCCTGACCTCTCTCTTAAAAACCTGAGTTTAACTCATTTCCACAAGCTATTAGTAAATATTTAATTCCTTCATCCTGCCATCACTACTGGTAAATCACAATTTATTTTCCAAGTTAAATAATATTGACAAATTGCACTCAAGAAAAGACATGGGACAACAAAAAAGCCAAAATGCCCACAAGTGGGGAAATAAAAATTGAGGAAAACTTTCATTCTCATAAGAGGCAGTATGGTAATGGAAAGAAGAGTCAACTAGGAGTCAAAAACTTAGGTTTCAATCCCAACCCCACAGTTAAGTGACAGAGTCAATACCAAAACCTAAGTCTTTTGACTTGTAATCAAAAGTTAAATTTGCATAATACTCTACAATTTATAAAGTGATTTCACAAATTTTACAAAATTTAAAACAATATCACAAACCGATTGTTTGATCTTTGCAACAAATCTGTGGGGTAGGCAGAACTCAAATATAACCCCATCCCCTTAACCCTATCCCCACCTATTTTTTCAGAAGAACAAACAAACTGAGTCTGTTTCTTCTTCCTTAAACAAATGGGTTGGGGGTGAGGGAGAATTGAGGAAGGTCAGATAATACCTGAATTCTGCCGCCTTTTCATGATTGTAAATATTAAATGAGATAATGTTTGTGAAATCCCATTTTAAGCTGTAAAAAGCATAATAATTTAAAGGATTTTAGTTACTATACTACAACCTAAGGTGTGAGAGTCTATATTCAAATAAAATTAAAATCAATGCAATATTTAACTGAAAAACTATAAAGCTCACTGAAATGACCAAAAAGATCAGTTATCTAAATTTATTTGAATATAAATTCATATATACATATATATGTATTTTTTTTTTGCTTTTTTGTGAGGCAATTGGGGTTAAGTGACTTGCACAGGGTCACACTGCTAGTGTCAAGTGTCTGAGGCCAGATTTGAACTCAGGTCCTCCTGACTGCCCCCAGATAGATATACTTTCAAATCTTTAGTATACATGGAATTATCCCCTGAATATTTTTTCAAAGAAGTTCTAAATATTAATACTGTGATATATCACTAATATTATTCTTTATAATATGCTGAAATGTGTCACAGATGTTGATAGTGATTATAATAGTGTAAGTAAAGTCTGTTTTTAAAAAATTAGATAAATTAAAATTTACAAAACACATCTTTGCTTTAAAAAAGA
>NW_020954590.1:35674043-35674310 GCF_900497805.2 Vombatus ursinus | reverse complement strand
TAAGTGTTATGTGTCTGAGGCTGGATTTGAGCTCAGGTCCTCCTGACTCCAGGGCCGGTGCCACTGCACCACCTAGTTGCCCCACAATATTCTTTTAAGTTGTAAACTCACACAGTATAACACAATTTTACAAAAATTTAAACTCAACTCTTTTAGAAGTCCATTCAATTTAAGAATGCATTAATTGGAAGGGACAGCTACGTGGCACAGTGGATAGAGCACCGACCTTGGAGTCAGGAGGAGCTGAGTTCAAATCCGTCCTCGGAC
>NW_020954590.1:35658727-35673998 GCF_900497805.2 Vombatus ursinus | reverse complement strand
AAAAAAAAAAAAAAAAAAAAAAAAAAAAAAAAAAAAAAAAAAAAGAAAGAAAGAAAAAAGAGAATGCATTTATTATGAAAAGAGAAGCATAAGTGTTATTGTACTTTTTTTGGGAAAAAGGAAACGGACTTGTTCCATTTGGCCCTAAAAGGCAGAAACAGGAACAATGAGAAGAGGTATGTGCCCCTTAATGTAAGAAAAGACTCTTCAAGAATTAGAACTACCCAAAAGTGAATGGGCTACCTCAGAACACAGTGGGTTCCCCATCATCGAGGACTCTTGAAGCAAAGGATGGATGACCATTTGTCAGATATGTTGTGGAAATAATTTCTTATTCAGGTAGTTGGAGGACCAGATGGCCTCTGAGTTTACTTTCAACACTTCAATTTGTGATATTGTATTGGTCTTTTAATCTTTATTATTCTAGGGAGTTTCTTGGACAAATATTTTAAAATACTTTAAAATTCCTTTCTCATTCAAGATGTTCTAATGCCTTTTTCATTTTTATTTCCTTTTCTTCTGTTCCATTTCATTTTATTTTTCTATTCCCTCTAGCAATTAAATATTTAAAAGATTTACAAGGAGAAAAAAAACTGAAGTAAAATGCAGTTTTCTTTGGAATAAACTAATGCTTCTCTTATTAGTGGTCAGATCAGTTCTTAAATTATATTTAGGCACTTCTACCAGATCTATCAGAGTTAACATTTGTAATGGTGGAACTTCCACCCTGGGGCCCCACCGTCCTGATTGGTGATTGCCTCTTATGAACCACTATTTCAAGAAAGTCTTAGTCGTTATACTTTAGTTCACTCTCTCTTCCATAGCCTCACTAATTGCTTAACACTTTCTTCCCACTGCTCCCTCTCCCCACTTCCAATTCTGGAACCTTGAACCATGATCAAGTCAACTTTGTTATTATTGCTAGATGGGTTTTGTCAATCCAGTCCCCTATTATCTCACTCACTCTCTCCATAACTTTCCTGATCAAAGTGATTCTTCCTAGCTACCACTCTCCGATGGGTGTTGTCTCCTATTAGAATCAAAGTTCCTTAAGAGTAGGAAATGTTTTGGCTTTTGTTTTTGTATTCTAAGGGCTTAGCATAGTTATTAGCACATAATAAATGATTAATAAATGATGTCTCATTCATTCATTAATCACTTGATGACGATGATAACAATAGTAATAATGATATTAGCTAACATTTATATAGCTACTATGAACCAGGTATTGTGCTAAGTACTTTATAATTATATCTCATTTGATCCTCACAAAAACTTTGCAAGGTAGGTGCTATTACTATCCCTATTTTACAGATGAGGAGATTGCGGCAAACAGAAGTTAAGTGATTTGCTCAGGGTCACACAGCTAGTAAGTGTCTGAAGCCATATTTGAACTTAGGTCTTCCTGACTCCAGGCCTGATGCTCTATCTACTGAACCACCCAGCTACCTCTGATTATTACAAATGATTCTTTTCTCAGGGCATACGTTTGTGTGAGAGGAGATTAGGTGGTTTCTTTTGTTACATACTTGAAAGTAGCAGCTGCAGTTCTTTACATACATTCTTTCATTTCTTTTTACTAATTAATAAACGCTTTTCCATTCATTCATTCATTGGAAAGAACACTGGGTTTGGAATAGTAAGAACTAAATACTATCCTGGTTCTTCCACTTACTGGTTATGTGACCTTGGGAAAGCCATTTAATCCTTCTGAGCCTCAGCTTCTTCACTTGTAAGATGATTAGGTTGGCCTAGGGTATCTCTAAGATCCCTCTAAATCTAATTCTTGGAGCCCTAGGAACCTATGACTAGGCTTTTCACATAATTCTGAATCCCTGGAGTAACTGTCTATGTAAATTAAAACAAAGATCAAGTGATCATAGGATTCAGAGATGGAGGGATCTTAGAGATCATCCAATCTAACTCTCATTTTACAGATAAGGAAAGTAAGGTCCAGAAAGGTTAAGTAAATTGCCCAGGGTCACAAAGGAAATAAGGAGTAAACCTCTAAGTCCCATCTTTTTTTGAGGCAGTTAGGTGGTTCAGTGGATAGAGAACTAGGCCTGAAGTCAGGAAGACTTGAGTTCAAATTTGGCTTCAGATGTGAACTAGCTGCATGACTCTAGGCAAGTCACTTAGCCATCGTTTGCCTTGGTTTCTTCCTCCATAAAAAGGGGATAATAACAACACCTATCTGTCAGGGTTGTTGTGAGGATCAAATGAGATAATAATTATAAAGTATTTAGCACAGTCATGGTTCACAGTAAGTGCTATATAAATTTTAACTATCATCATCATCATCATCATCATCTTCATACTATTAAAATTTCAGTATACATAAAAAAAAGGTGAGCAATTCATTAACATTAGTAAAAAGTACCAATACTACGACAATTTGGATTCCTTAAGAAAAGAAAACTTTACTTCAGTGACTCAAATAACAAATTCCTTAATACTTATGGAGTATTAGCTTAAATTCTACTTTTAATTCTTGTTATGCTAAAAATAGAACTTTAGCTCAGACCTTCACTGTAGCACTGTTGTGCTATTTAATGATTGTATCTGTTTTTTTAAAAGGCCAAATACCAAGATCCTTTTATAAAACTGGAAACTAAATTTTTAAAATTTAGTGGTTATATTTCTGAGCATCAAACTAAATATTCTGTATCTACATCATACTACCACTACAGAAAGTCTTTAAAACATGAAATTAAATCATAGCAGGTCTTTCCTAAAAAATAAATAGAATAGAAAAAAATAATTATTTTAAAGGAATCTTACCCAGTCAGCATTTTTCAGCTCATCTAGGTCCGTACTGGATTCATCACTCTTTTCCATTTCTTGAATCTTCTTAAGATTCTGTCAGTTAAGAAATAAAAAGACACAAGTTAAGCAAAACTACTGAAGAAAATTTAATTAAGCCACTCTGTAAAAATTAAAGTATCTACTGATTTCTTCAAAGAAATGATAACTATGACTTCTCCAGAGTCTCTAGAAAAGGACAATCAGTATTTAAATAGCTTGAAGTTTCTCCTACAGTCAAGGGAATAACCTAGAAAACTGCAGAAGAACTTTTTTCAGTTTTGTGATTTTGATCATAACCTAAAGGTTTCTGAGGCAGCTAGGTGAAATAGTGGATACAGTGTCAGGCATGGAGTAAGGAAGACTCATCTTCCTAAGTTCAAATCCGGCCTCAGAAACTTGTGACCCTGGGCAAGTCACTTAACCCTGTTTGCCTCAGTTTCCTCATCTGTAAAATGAGCCGGAGAAAGAAAAGGCAAACTACTCCTGTACCTTTGCCAAAAAAAACCTCCAAATGCAGTCATGAAGAGTCAGACATAATTGAAATGACTGAACAACAACAATAAAATGTAAGTTCCTATGTCAGAATTTCAAGAAGTCATCTTGATTCATAGCTTTCAAGTAATTTTTATCAGTAAAGTATTTTCATGTGATGATAATAATTAAACTTTCATTACTACTAACAAGTCCATATCAATAAAGTTATCAACCAATCAAGGATATTAGAGTACAGTACTGTGAAACTACCTGAGTTCCAATGGACACCTGAAGTATAAATTTTGTTTTGAACATTTATATAACACTAAGTGCCAGGCACCGTGCAAAGCACTTTAAAATTATTATCTCATTTGATCCTTAACCATCCTGGGAGATATTATTATTCCCATTTTTGCAGCTAAAGAAACTGAGGTAAGCAGATGTCAAGTGACTTGCCCAAGGTTCCATAGCTAGTAAGTGTCCGAGGCTGGATTTGAACTCAAGTCTTCTTGTCTTCCCTGTGCCGCCTGCTAGATACGTGTGCTTGGTGCTAAAAGTGCTTTGCAATGATGCAGCAATCCCTTGGTTTCCATTGTAGAGGAGAAAGATGAGACAAAAAGGATTGACCCACTGAGTTGTCAAGAATCTCCAGAATGGATTCCTTGATCATTATTCAGTTTAATGTGAACTTCAGGGACTAGGTATTATGGGATTTCTGTTTCTTATTCAGCCAGCCATTTTGGTCAGAAGTCCTAATTTTACTTTATCATCATAAATTATAAGAAAGAATAGCCTCTTCCTATCATCTAGTTCTTCCTTACTGGTAAAAGAATAATCCAGATTAAAGCTGCCCTTTGTTGGTTCCTTTACCTTCAGAAAAATGAAACTATCATTAAGGCAAGTCAAGAATTTATTACCTGCCTTGCTTTTGGCAGAGACAGAGAGACACATGAAGAGATAGAGACAGGAGAGAGTTGAGAACTGTCTAGATATATGAAATTCATCATCACTACTGTATCATGAATCCAATCTTAAATCTGTTTCTTTTATGTCCAGATAGACTGTAGCATACTTTGCATAATGTGGCATTCTTGTTACATAACATAACAATATTGCTTCACTAGAGCTATACCAAAATGTTTCCACCCTTTTACTCCTTAATTTCCTCATGAGTATGTTTTCTTAATATACAATGGCACAAATATCCCCATTCCAATTCTCATCGGTCTAAATTGTTCTATATGCAAAAGCGCCACCCTTCTGAAGCCACGCAGTCATCAATCTCAGCTCACCACTGTCAGTGAAATGGAAACTGAAGTCAAATATGTCTCCTTTCATTAGTTAATCTTTATTTTACTTTGCTTGTTACTCATACTTTGTGCATTTATTCTTAGGCATCTGAGGCCACAGGTTTTAATTGCTGGTTCCTTTTTTGGATTTTTGTCTTCTATGAATTTGTGAACATCTTTACTGCTATTTTTTCAATACTGTGCCTATTCTTTATGGTATCTAATTAGTTTGTTTAATATGTTTTAGGTAGCTTCCCTCCCTCACACTGCTTTGCAGTTTTGCCCTTTTGATTAAATTTGCAGGACTCCAGAGAAAAACATTCTTACCAGCCCCATAACGTCAGACCTTATTATTTCTAATAAAGAGCTTTTTGTGATTCCTCTTCATTAAAGAATTTTTGTGGGTGTTGAGGGGGAAAGGAAAAACTCTGTAAGGTGAAAAACAGACTTCAGCTTTAGATGGGAAAAGTCTATGCCTTATATCAGTGGTTCACAAACTCTGTGGCTTCAGGACAAATTTATACCCTTAAAAATTATGGAGGACAGTGCAGTGGATAGAGCACTGGCCCTGAAGTCAGGAGGACCTGAGTTCAAATCTGGACTCAGACCAATCACTTGACCTTTACTAGCTGTGTGACCCTGGGCAAGTCACTTAACCCCAATTGCCTAAAATAAAATAAAATAAAACAAAAAAATTATGGAGGACCTCAAAGAACTTCTGTATATGTGGGCTATATCTATCAATATTTACCATATTAGAAATTAAAACTAACAAATTTAAAAACATTTGTGTATTAATTTAAAAACAACTAATAAACTCAGTGTTATGTTAAAGTTAAAATAAATAACATTTTACAAAATACATTTTCCATATTTAAAAAAATTCTTTAAAATCTTGCTTAGTAGAAGAAAGCTGGATTGTCCTATCTGGTCCTGCATTCAATCTGTTGCAATATGTTGTTTTGGTTGAAATATATGAAGAAACTATAATCTCACATAGATACGCAGTTAGAAAAAAGAGTATTAAAATAAGCAAACAGCATATTACTATTATTATGAAAATAGTTTTGACCTTCTGGAGCCCCTGAAAGGGCCTCAGGGACCCTTAATGTCCATGAACCACACTTTGAGATCTGCTGAACTAGATGAACAAAATTCTACCAACAACAAAAATAAAAAGGGTGAAATGAATATGTTTTTAGAAAATCAGTTTGGTAAAAATGAACCAATAATCATACTTCCTTTCTATATTCACAAACTGAGCTCTAAATTGATGAAAACTGGACAATGGAAACATTCATGATTACTCTGAAAAAGACCTGAGATCAAATGCAGCCTCAGACAGTTAATAAGTTATGTGATCCTGGCCAAGTCACCCAACCACTGTCTGCAACACTTCTCTTCCAAGGATTTTTGTGAGGATAAAATGGGACAATATTTGTAAGTCACTTTGGAACCGCTAAAGTGTTATATTGATGCTATTTTTATTATTTTTGTTATCATTATGATTGTTAACAGACCTCAAAATATTGCTCCCACAGAACTTTACACACATTGCAAGTGATACATAATTTGCATAAAGGTCCCCAAAACATTTTGTTAGTGCCTGAAAATATCATGAAGAAATAAATTTCTTAGATGCCTATATTGTACCAAAGATCAAACCTAACAGTCTTTAGTGTCTTTTAGGTTCATAACAGGAAGTTTGGGGAAACAGTTTTGCTGGCGGATGAAAAAAAGAGGAAAGAGGTATTTGTAAGTGAATTTATTGTATCTTCTTTAATCTGGCACTGTTGATAACGTTTTGATGGGGATGTGTATACTCCTTGCCCTGAATCATAGAATTTTAGAATTGGCAGAGACTGTGAGAATTAGGGACAACTGGAGGCAGGGCTGACTTACTCCAAGCAATCCCAAGTACTTTCCATACTCCATAGAACAATTTATCAACTAGAAGAGAAATATAAATCTGGAGGTGATTGCATAGGTTCCTAGGAAAGTGGAAGATCATCAGAAGGGAACAAGGCTGTTTTGACTATCAAATCAGTTATGTATCTTTTATGTTTTGACAGTTTTTGTTGGGTTAAATAAAGCCTTTCTCAGATTCAATGAATTAATTTGCTTGCATCAAAGCTGAAGGTACAGATTTTCAGGAGAGAACCAAATATGAACTATATTGGGATATTCTTAGGGGAAATTCAGAGTTGGAACAGAGGCCAAAAAGTAAATGACTTGTGAACACTATTGGTCCATGTACATCCAGAACTCCTGGACCACAGGTAATATAAACAATTCAAATGAACTCCTCTACCATTGTAAGAAAGATTTTCTTCCTATCTCCTAGAATTCATTTGAGTGAAAAAAAAAAAAAAGGAAATAAATTCTAATGATCTTAGCTATTTCAAGTGTCAAATTTTCTTTGTCATTAAAATGGTTTGTGAATTTCAAATATAAATATATTTTTACTCCTTCACAAAACATTAAAAATGTTACTAATAAGAAAATATCTAGAAAATCCCTCTCCCACTAGGTCTTTATGTAATTATAATTCTGATTCATTTGAGCTCACCAGTGAATCAATAAAAATTTTTTTAAAAAATTTAACACTGACTGAATCAAAACAAAGACCTTCGTACACATGATTAGAAGTCTCATACTTCTGTTCAGCAATAAAGTTAAATCGGTCTTGGAAAGCAGTTACAGATTTATTGGCCTGACACTGGAAAATTATATCCAAGCAATTATATCCTTGCCTTTCTAACATGATATTGTTGGTTTTTGCCTGAGCAAATGACAGCTGCTTCAATACTCAGAATATGGTGAGAAGTTCTATCTAGGAGAAACCACATGGCAATTCACTATTTTTCAGACACATTCTCTAACTAGTAATTATAATTTCTTTGTGTGCCAAAATTTTTGCTTACTAGAATCTTTTAAAAATTACTTCCACGAATAAATCATTCAGAGAATTTGAATTCATTTATATTGGTGAAAATGGTATGTCAGTTGACCCTTTTGAACAAAACAAAAAGAAGGAAAAAAAACTTCATATAGAAAAACAGAAATTCTGAGTTTGTTAGAAGGGACTACAGAGGTCACAGAGTCTGACCTGTACCCTTCTACATCCTTTGTACCTAGCATAGTCCTAGCTCAAGGCATTTAACAAACACATGTTGATCAATTGAGACCAGGAAAATATCTATTTCCAGACCAAGTAAGAAGCTATTACAATATTCTAGGTGAGAGGTAATGATACTTTGAACTAAAGTGATGGCTACAGGAAAGAAAAGGAGGTTAGAAATGGGAGATGCTGGGGAAGTAGAATCCATAGAATATGGAAACAAATTGGACATTGTAAGGATGGAGGGGGTGGTGAAAGGGAATAAAAGGTGCTTTAAGGTTGCAAACCTGGGTGATTGGAAGGTCAATAATGGTTCTCAACAAAAATGGGAAAATTTAGAAGGTTTACAGGAGAATGTCAATTCTACAATGTACTTTACAAGAGGTCATTCTTTTCTTGTAAACATCAAGTAAGGGGGATCCCTTGGAGTCCATTTCATACTTTATACCTATAGTATGTAGTAAGTTTTTCCCAATATCAAGCCTAAGTTTGCTTCTTTACAACTTTTTTATTCTATCCTTTGGGGTTAAATAGAACAAATCTAATCCCTTTTCCACTACACAGTTAAGGATAACTAGCTTGTCCTCCTTCCCCCAATCTTTTCTCTTCCAAGACTAAACATTTCCATCTTTGATTCCTTCAATCAATCCTCATATAACAGGCTCTTTACTAGCCTGGTGGCCTTTCTTTGGACTCTATTCATCTTTCCTATACTATACTACTAAACATACTACTCCAGATATAGTCTGACCAAGACATAGTATAATATCACTCATTCTTCATTCCTGGACACTCTATCTCTCCATTGAATGCAAACTAAGATTGTATTAGCTTACTTGGCTGCCAAATAACATGGCTAGCTCATATAAATCATGTAGTCAACAAAATCCCCAAATCCCCATCTAACAATACAGGTCTGTGAGGAATGCTAACAGTCTGGTTCCCACAGAATTGATAAGAAAAGAGGACAGGGGGAGATTAGGTTATTGATTAATTGATTTCTTGGTTTATCGGTTTACACAAATATGTAAACAAGATAAGGGAGTGAATGGGATAATATAGGGTGAAGCCCCCTCCGGGGAATGAACTAACCCTGACCTCAGTTACTTTTCATACTTATGACTATTGCAAGACTGCACCCAGATGCCCTGCAGCACATTCTGGCTAAACCGGATGTTCCGTGTGGCTAAACCGGATGTTCCATGTGGCTAAACCAGATGTTCTGGTTGTGCAAAGAGACCACTCCCCTCTAACTTGTTTCGAACTTCCTTCCATAGAAGTTAGAATTCCGCCAATAAATTGTGCCCCTAATATACCCAGCCAATGGGTTGAGGGAAAGGGGATTAGGGCAGTGACATTGCGGATAGGGTCTACATACTCTGCTTTACAAGACACTCAGACGCACACCCTGGCTGGAGCCATCTTGAGCAAATGCTGGGTGTGTCCTTTCTCATGAGAAAGCAATAAAACTCCTTTTTGCCTTTCTTAAAAAAATGTCTCTGATTTGATTATTTTGGGGGTCACAAACACCCCATACAGATCTGCACCTTCTCTACAACTTATTATTAGAAAGCTGCCTAGAGTACTGAGTAATCAAATGACTTGCCCAGGGTCACAGAGCCGGTATGTGTCAGAGATGGGACTTAAACCAAGGTCTTCATGATTCTGAGGCTGTCTCTCTATCTTCTACATCATGCTACCTCTCAAACTCTAGATAAATAAATATTAGTGGATCTTTTTATTGGCTACTGAAGTATTATCTGATTCAAGGGTACAATTTGCAATTGCCCAAAACTTCTTTATAATACACATTTCTAAAAATATAATGCTATTACTGTTTTGTGGATAGAATAAAAATTTTAAATATAAAATAAAATATAAATAAGAAAGTTATGCTCACATTAAGGGATTAAAAATATTAAAATAATAAACCATAAAGTTACTATGCTGCTAAAGTTGATATGAATTTAAGTATCCCACCAGAAAAATAGACAGTAATTACATTCCCCTGTAACAGTCTGCCTATACTGTTCTAATTCTACAGCATCTCTTATTTCTACCTCACTTTCACTCATATAGCTACCACCTAAGTTCAAAAATCTCATTACCTCTCACCTAGAATGTTGTAATAGCCTCCCACTTGTTCTGGAAACAGACATTTTCCTGGTCTCTCTCAATCAATTAATCAACAATAGTCTTTGTTAAGAAAAGGGCATAGTATGACAGGAGTTATGGGAAGACTTCTGCTTCCCTTTGGCAGAGTAGGCAAGATCTCCTTTGTATCTATCTGAAATAGAATATTTTTTCCCTTTACTCATCCTCACTTCTTTCCCCTTTCTAGTCAGCAATCTATACCACAATAAAACAATCATCAAATAATCACATAATTTTGGAACTAAAAATGTTCACAGATTATGTCTTAAATACATTCAGAATCACTGTAGCAGATATGGCTAACAGCAAAAAGGAGTAAAAGCCTGGAATAGGTTGTTTTTAATGAGATGGAAAAAAAAAATCAAAGCATTCCTTTAATGGCACCAACATTTACAAGACCAGTAATTCAAACAAGAGACCAAATGAAGATTGAAAGGGGCCCTAGAAAATTCAGAATAACAGATGATCTAATTAAAATTCAACAAATGGCATTCTTACAGACATCTGGTGGTAAACACTTTCTTTTACAAGTGATGAATTTGCAAGATTGGCAGGATCTAAATCCAGTCTGGCAACAAGAAAAGATTTCTATCTGACTCTGATAATATACTTTGACAATTCATGGGGGAATGGTCTAGTAAAAGATATATCTCAAATATTTAAATGAGAGAACTCTTTGAAGGTTTTATCTACTTGAGGCTGTTCAGCGAATTTAAGTAACAAATAGCCTATATTCAGAACAGATATCAGTGACTCAAATTGATTTCAAACCCTTATAACAGCAATGAAATTATGACACGCTGTTGGTTTTGGCAAGTGGTCAGTAAGAGAATGGGTTGCCAAAGGCTTCCAGTTTTAGTCAACAAAGAAATACTTAACAACCAAACAACCAACTCTTTAGAATTTAAATTATACATAATAATGCTAGGCAAAGAAATACTTTGTAAAACAAAAATAATGAGATAATAAGATAATTTCTACTGCAGATAACATATTATTGACTACATTCAAAACAATTTAAAACCTTTCCAAGTATCAGAACTCCTCTTTAATATCAAAAAGTTTCATGTGAAACTCTCCGTAACAATCATCATAATATTGGTATGTGCTTCATTACTTCAAGTATTTGTGATTTCACCAGTGCAGGGATAATTACAAGCTCTCTTGATCTTCATGGGTTACTACAGCAAGAAAAATAAAATTTAAAAAATCACCTGGCTTCCAAACTTTTGGTGATAAGTCTCTTCAAACTTAGCTAGGTTGGTCCTTGGAGGAAAAATATTCAAATCTTTAAGTCTACTTTAAGTCTTTCTAGCTTGAGAGGATAAAGCTGGAGTCTGCATTCTGATCGCATAACTAGGTTCTCTCCAACAAACAGGATAAGGCATCCAAAAAAGGATACAAGTAGAAGAAGTTTTTAAAAACTATGTGTGTGTTATATACAGATAGTGTTAATCATGAAAGAAATCTCATTATTTCTAATCATGTAACATTTCAGATAATACATTTTAATATGTGAGTCTTTAGAAAAGTTTTAGAACTAGGCTACAAAAGGCAATCTACTGTCTTAACAAATCAGTAAACATTTATTAAGTGCCTACCATGTGCCAGGCACTGGGGATACAAAGAAGAAAATGAAATTGTCCCTGCTGTAGGAGAGAGAGAAAGGGAGGGGAGAGGGGGAGGGGGGGAGAGAGAGAGAGAGAGAGAGAGAGAGAGAGAGAGAGAGAGAGAGGGAATGTGTACTCCCAAGGAATTTACTTAAGTCCTAATAGTAAGGTTATATCTCAATGCTAAGATAAGTTTGGTTAAGACCCTGGGCATGTAAAAACCATTCCTCCATAATTATGTACTTTAATAAAGTGCAGGGATGAAAGTGAATCATTCAGGAAATCTGTTTGCTGATTCAAAAGTTTTAAATAAGGTCAAAGCAGCTGAAGTTACTTAAGCCTTACACAAGTGATAGGACATGTTTTAATAACTACTGCTTCTTTTCCTTACAGCCAGAAGGGGAAATTGCTTTCCTTATTTGGACTAATTCTATCTAAATTTAAAAAAATAATGTGAGGACAGAAAAGAAGCAAGAAAGGTCAATGTTCTTTCACAGGCTACAAATAAACAAAAAAAGGTAAAACTTTACTAAATAACTAAAAATTCTAAGCTTTGAGACCTATTTTTTTTTAAGAAAAGCAACTTTAGCATTAGCAGAAGTAGTTGAATACATATTGCCTTGATGGTAATAATAACAGGAATTTATTGGGAAAAATACAATATATGCATTGTTTAGCTAAATAAAATAATTGAAATGTCTGAGATTTTGGTGATAATTGTCCTAATGGAGTTTTTTTTTTATTTCCTAAAATTAAGTCATGATTTTTCTATAAATTCATATATAGTACATTTTGTGAAGATGCTTCCATAAATAAAATAATCAAATCACTTTTTTTTCTGAGAGCTAAAAAATTAGTCTGAAAAATTATTGTGCATCACTTCATTAATGTAGAATGGTAAAATGTAACAATGTCTATCAAGGGTGTTGCAAAATTTAAAGTGCCATATTATACTAAAAATAGAATCTACCATTTGTCTCTCAGTTATGAAGGTATTACATGTTAAATTTATAGCAGGCACCTATAGAAACAAAATTATTAAAGTGAACTTTCCTAATTAGAGTTAGGATATCCTAATTAGGATAGATTTAAATAGAATCCATCTTAATTGTAAAGCAATCTAGATAGTTAATGAGCAAAGGTCCTCAGATAAACATGGGCAAAACTAAATGGAATCTGGTCAAGCATGGACTATGTCTGGGAAACTAGGCAGTATTCTTAATAACCCCTAGTCTCAAAACCCTGTCTTGTTAACACAAATGTTATCCAGTGAAACTATAGTTGCAAATAAAGAAAAATCAAAATCTCAAAAGAACGAATGTTGTGAGTGACTCAAAGGTCAACGGAGAGATGTATGTTAAATGCAAGTAGGTTGAAGCAAAAGAGAATAAGAAAGAGCTGCACTGGTACCAATAAATGTAAAAAGGCCTACATAAAGGCTTCCAGAAGATTGGGCAGATACTTCATGGAATATCTACCAGAAAAATGCACAAGAATCACAAGGATAAGGACAAAAATCATACAGGATAAGAAGATACAAATAAGTTACAATCTACTCCCATGGTGAGAATGAAAAATATGGTTTGGGATTACAGGACAGAGGGAGAGGGAGAATAATAGAGTATGGTCAAATAAAGAAATTCAGAAATCATAACACGGAAGTGGAATATTTGTGAGTGACAGCAAGATCAAAGGTATGGCCATCTCTGTGGCTGGTAAAATGCAGTGGAGGAATAGAAATGACTAAGTTGAGGAACAGGAAAGTTAGGGTGTTTGAAAGATTATCAATATGTACATTGAAATTACCTAGCATGAGGGCAAGAATTATGAAAAAGAGAAAGACTGTGAACCATTAAACTCATTGAGGAAAGAAGAAGAATGTCCTAGAAGGTGGTAGAAAAAAAGCTATCAGAACCTTCATTGGGTGATATAGATGGTATGAACCTCAAAAGAGGAGAGATTACTGTGTGATGGTTAGGGAAGTTTGGATTTAGCAATGGGGAGTAAGGAATAACAACTTCCTCACCATGACCCACTAGTGATTCCAGGTATGAGTAAGAGTTAAAGTGCAACCAGGGCTGAAAAGGGGGAGGCAGAGCACACAAACACAGGTTGAAAACCTGCTGAAATACTTTTAGAATAAGCAAGACATTACTTCGAACCAGCAGGGTCTGTAGTTCAGAAGAGTTGGAGATGTAGATTTAAAGATCATTTTCAGAAGTGATCTTTGAACCTAAGGGAATGGATGAGGTCACCATGGGAGAGAGCAAAGAAAAAAATAAAAAATGTGAGGAGGGGAAAAAAAAAACGAGAAAAATGTGGAAGCAAAAAAATGGGATATAGAAGGAAGAATGAGAGAACAATGATGAAGAGAGGAGAGAGCTCCCAGTGATTCTACCAATGAAGGGATACTCCTACGTATCTTAAGGATGGTCCTCATTCAAATAAATAAGGCCTTTCAGCATCTATCTAGCATGCATTAGACATGAATTAATTCCAAAGAAGGAGACTAATTTTCGCCATTCTAAACCCTGATATATCCAGGACATCCAGTCTTCACAATCAAGAATAATAATAATAGTTCACATTTATATAGCACTTTAAGTTAGCTTAAAAAGCACTTTCTTTTCTCACAATAATCCTGTGATAGGCAACATGGTATCTGCTGAAAAAAATAATAATAGCTAACAGGTGACTCGTTCAGGGTCACACAGCTCACTGCCCTGAATTTAAATCGTGGTCCTGCCACTTACTAACTGTGTGACCTTTGGCAAGTTGTTTCATTTATTGTTCTAGGTCCCGGTTTCCTCACCTTTAAAATGAAAAGGTTGGACTCAATGTCCTCTAATATTCCTTTCAGCTTTAAATGATCCTAAGTATCATCATCAATGTTTTATAGATTAATTCATTAGGTTCATCAAGTAACTAGTCAAAGGTCACATAGCTAGTGATTCAAAGAGCTGTGATTCAAAGCCAGGTCTTTCTTAACACCAAGTATGAGTACAACCACTAAGCATCTAGTGTTTAAAATAAACCAAAACTATTATAAAGGAGCTCCATTTCCATGAATCATAAATTGAGGAGAACTACCCATCTTTATCAGAAAGAAGAAACAAGGTTTGTCTGTGGGAAGGCTGAACTCACCCTGTGGCTGCAATAAATCACAATATAGCACGACTATCAATTCAAGAGACAAGCCACAAAAAAATTCTTATTAACCCCAAAGGACACACAATGGGCAAGTAGCCAAATTAGACTGCTTGAAGACTACTAGGCTTTTACTAAACTTATCCTGGTAGTTGCTTCAAGCAGCACATGTGCTAAAATTGTAACGATACAGAGAAGATTAGCATGGCCCTTGCCCAATGATGACATGCAAATTTGTGAAGTATTCCATATTTTTATCACCTCCTGAAAGAGATCCCCAAAAACTCCTAGGAATATTATAGCCAAATTCCAGAATTCCCAGGTCAAGGAGAAAATATTGCAAGCAGCCAGAAAGAAACAATTCAAGTATTGTGGAAACACAATCAGGATAAAACAGGATTTAGCAGCTTCCACATTAAGGAACCAGAGGGCTTGGAATATAATACTCTGGAGGTCAAAGGATTACAACCAACCCAGCAAAACTGAGTATGATCCTTCAGGGGAAAAAAATGAACATTCAGTGAAACATAGGACTTTTAAGCATTCTTGATGAAAAGACCAGAACTGAACAGAAAATTTGACTTTCAAATACAAGACTCAAGTGGAACATGAAGAGGTAAACAGGAAAGAGAAATAACAAGAGACTTAATAAAGTTGAACTGTTTACATTC
>NW_020954590.1:35658151-35658685 GCF_900497805.2 Vombatus ursinus | reverse complement strand
CTACATGGAAAGACGGTATTTGTAACTCATGAGACCTTTGTCAGTATTAGGGTAGTTGGAGGGGAAAAAAAAAATACATATATATATATATACACAAAATATATGTATACATATATACAAAACATATGCTTTGTATAAACATATACAAAAATAAAATTAAGAGAGAAGATTATACTGGCAGAGGGAGAAAGGGAGAGGTAGAATGGGGTAAATTATCTCACATAAAACAGACAAGAAAAAGCTTTTACAGTGGAGGGGAAGTGGGGGAAGGTAAGAAGGAATGAGTGAATGGTATTCTCATCGGATTTGGCTTAAGGAGGGATTAACATGCACACTCAATTGTATCTATCTTACCCTACAGGAAAATATGGGCAAGGGGCTAAGAGAGGTGGGGTGGGGGGAGTGGGATGTAGAATGGAGGGCAGATTGAGGGAGGGGGTAATCAGAAGCAAATACTTCTGAGGAGGGACAGAGTCAAAAGAGAGAATAGAATAAATGGGGGGGGCAGGATAGGATGAAGGGAAATAGTTTTTT